>NC_142311.1:30518796-30670555 GCF_054855325.1 Carica papaya
TAATGTATATTTGTACACATATATATAAAGATAGATATACAATATAGACAACTACATGTAAAAGGTGAGCATAAATACCTAGTTCTAAAACGTATATCAGCCTCTTTCTCCCCTATATGACACCAAGAACATCACTTCCTTCGCCATGCATTGATAAAGACCCTTCCATCCTTCCTGGCACTTGACATTTTGTGGCACTTGATATTTTGCTCACTATGTACTTGTCGTGCTATATGCCTACAATTCTCCTAATTTGATGTGATTTTTTTCTTACTTCAAAGAATATAAAAACATCTAAAGGCCAAAGAGAGATGTGGAAGGAAAGATAAAAAGAAAAAAGGTGACGAAGACTATAAAGAAGTAAGAGAAAAAAGAGAAAGAGATGAGAGAGGCGACATAAACTAGCAAGAGAAATGCATGAGAGAAAAAAAAAAAAGAAGTTGTAGACATATGAGATTGTCCAAACTCGTCAATTCTTACAATAACATGTGATTGCACCAAAAAAGAAAAGAGAAAAGAAGAAAAAATTTTCTTATGCTAGTTATTTTTATTCATTTTAATTTTTAATCGAATAAAACTGTATTGCACTAGTTTGATAAGGTATAGACTGAAATATAAATCGATTTGATTTTTGATTCATAATGTCTATAATTTTTGGTTCTGATCTAAGTTAGTTTCGTTTGATTCTCAATAAATAGATGCTTTAAAAATTAGTTATTTTAGATATTTAATCTTAAAAATGAATTTAAAAAGTGTGAAACATAAAATATTAATATAATATATGAGAACATGGCCAAACCAACAGAAAGGGGAGCAAATCTCATCTCCCTCCCAATTACATCCTAAAACCCTAAATTTCCGATCTCATAATCCCAATTCACGCATCATTCCTGGCTTGCCGCATAGACCGCCGTCCCTCATGTCCCGGCGACTGTCCTCTCTCACTCGCTTCGCCACTCTCCCCATTTCCACAAGACTCATCTTCCCCACATCCCCAAAACCCCAATTTCTCCGCCAAACCCTACGCCTCGTCTCATCATCCCTCAAAATGAGCGATATCGACAACTCCCAAACCCCCCCAAACTCTCATTCCCTCCCCAAGAACAAGCTTGAATTGCTTCGTGCCCTCGAATCCCAACTAGGTTCCTGCTTTCGCGCAGACCCAGTTTGCCCATCTCCAAATCCATTAATCATCGTAATCAGCGGCCCGAGCGGTGTTGGCAAAGATGCAGTTATCAGGAAGCTGAGAGAAATGCGTCAAGGCCTGCATTTTGTAGTCACAGCTACAAGCCGCCCAATGCGGCCCGGTGAGGTTGATGGTAAGGACTATTTCTTTGTGTCGAAAGAGGAGTTCTTGTCCATGATTGAAAAAGATGAGCTTTTGGAGTATGCACTTGTGTATGGTGATTATAAAGGAGTACCCAAGAAGCAGATTAGGGATTACATGGCGAAAGGCTATGATATAGTTCTGAGAGTGGATATACAGGGGGCGAAAACGCTGAAGAGGATCCTTGGGAACTCGGCAGTGTTTGTATTCTTAGTGGCAGAAAGTGAGTTGGCTATGGTGGAGAGACTGATTGACAGGAGGACGGAGAGCAAAGAAGAGCTGCTTGTGAGGATTGCCACTGCGAGGGAAGAGGTTAAGCATGTTACGAGTTTTGATTATGTGGTGGTGAATGCGCAGGGGAGGCTTGATGATGCGGTTAAGTTGGTTGAGTCGATTATCAATGCTGAAAAGGCCAAGGTTCGGCAAAGAAATGCAGTCATTTGATCTCATGGAGGCTTGGTTTCTGAGTTTTTATAATCTTAGGATTCATGGTTTCCGTTGCAAATCCTGCTTATTTGATTTTATGCCAGTAACGTATATCAATAAATCATCTGTTTATTTATGGTAAGTCCACAAAACACGCATTTTTTCATAATTGGATACCAGAGTTTGGTTCATTCTCTATTCAATTGCTAGTTCTAGTTTTGTATTAGCCCTTCAATTGTTTTGGGATGGAAATTCAACACCACCTTGAAAGCTTGGAATTTAATCATTTGAGCTTAAATGTACATGATAAATCATGTCCTACTTATGCACATCAAGAGTGATATGAAAATATGATTAGAAATTGATAGGAAATGAACCAAACAGACTGTTACTGCAAGTAGAATCTGACTACAGCCTTTTTTTGTGAAAATTAAAGGTATACGTTTTGTTATGGAAAGAAGAGCCACTGGGATAGTAGTTTACACAGCAAATTGACTGTAGAAAAGACCAGAAACAAAATAAACGCATTGACCTATAGCACAACTAGGTAACAGTAGGTAACCACAAACAAATCAGCACCGGAAGAAAGAAAAACTTGGGTTCTGTTTACTACATGAAGTCTTTTTCTAGTTTTTATTTTTTAAATTACATAGGTTTCATTAACAAAACATTTATTAGTTAACAATCAAGTGAAAAGGATGGGGATGTCTAGAAAATTATTTTATTTGTATTTTGGTTATTCCACAAATATGCAACTTTTACTTACGCGTGGATAAAAGCTTGTATAAACAGACATGAATATAGAAAATGAAAATTGGAAATATTTTCATGTAGGGAATGGAATTTTAATCTTACAAGGATCTCAAACACTCTCAGTAGAGATGAAATCTGACAAAGCTTCCATAAATTTGCACCTGCAGGTGCATCCCACGAGATCCCTAGTGACTGAAGTACCATCAAGCCAACCCTTTACATTTCTAGTAGCTGAGACTTAATAAGCAACTGCAGAAGAAAGAGCTCAAACCAGGGCCTCCTTTTCTGCAACACTCTGAGAAGCTTAAAACATCTGCCACTGACTGCTAAGAGAAAAAAAAATGCAGAGCCAGGTTACCACATCACTTGTCCTTCCAACACCCATTTTGCCAAAGAATTCATCAATGTGTTATCTTCCCTATTAATGTGCACAATGCTTATCCTACTAATCCATCTCACTAATTGCTTATTCATTTGCATTTGAATTCAATACACAAGAGGCACGGTCCTTCAATACCCTAGAAACAGCCATGCTGGAGTCACTCTCAACTACAATCTGGACTACAGACTAAATTGTCATTCAACCAATATTTATGGTTTGGAGGTATCATGCTCTTGCATGTAGTACCTTGAACTTTTAGTTTATCCGTGTAGCAATAATTCCGTATAAAAGGGATTACCCTTTGCTAGCATGATTGGGGTGGACTTCACTGTTTATTGTAGTAAAGCAGATATCAACTTCTCTACATGGATAGGGACAGACTATAATAGTGCTATCAGGTGTGGTGGCATTGTAAAGTGGTATTTGAAAGGTTTACTGGTTGTAAAGAAATTTGATTTATGTTAGTTAAGAGGGGAATTTCTTACCAGGTTGCTCAAAGTCATCATGTATATTAGGAAGTGTAAAATTTGGTTGATTAGATTGAAGTTTAAACTACACCTCTAAGTTTGTGTAGAGGTTGAAGGCATGGATTCATGGTCTAGTTCCTCTTAAAATCAGAAAAGTGGCAAATCCCTGAAACAGACACCTCACTTTCTGCTACCTGCAGAGTCGCAGTCTGTTTGGATGATGCTTAGGGTTCTAGTAGTATGAGGCCTTAAGATACAATTTATCTTACATTTTGTCTTTGCAACTTTATCACGTGGATTCTTTGGGAATCAGAATAAATCTATGCCTAATTCACAAAGGAACTGGGAGGCTGCTTTTGAGTGATTTCTGCCATATTTTCTTTCTTGTTTGTGCTTGATTTCTTTTGTCTTATGATGATATCTTAGCTCCTGCCTTGCATCTGCTTTTGCTCTTAATATATGATTTTTTCTCTTTTCTTACCAGAAACTGTTGTAGTCATATGGACTACAGTCATATGAAGCATTTTGTTGCACATTGTTTGTGCTTGGTTTTGATCGACCCATGATCCTGTTGGTCGTACTCTTCATATCAATCATCAATCTCTACTTCCTCTATCAGCCTTCCGTAATGAATATCAGTCAAACAGGAATTATAGGCATTCATATGTGTTGATGATGCAGATGTCTTTACTGTTATTTTGTCTTATAGCAGGTGGGATTAAAAGCAGGAATGTTGACTGAGTTACAATTTGTGAACCTTGTTCTTTACTACTAACCACATGGCACTCTGACACAAATGGTTTCCCATCGCGATTGCTTCAAGATCAGGCTCTACAGAATCCTCCTTCTTAAGAAGATAAATATATAATTGTCTGTGAGATCATCTGTTCAAATTTTTTCACTTGAGCAATAAAAGAAGATCTGTACTCTTTGACTCTCCATTCCTTCCATTGTTGCCCCTCTTGATGTAGTTAAAAGAAGATGAAAAATTTCAGTTCTTCATTGTTATATTTGTATATCATGGAGTGGCTAGTTTCACTAGGCTCTATATTTGTTTGTAACTAAATTCATTGAGCATACGTCCTCTCTCATGCTTCTATTCTTCCTGCTGTTTTCCTATCCTTTATTAGTTCTATTAGGAAAATCTACTTTGAATATCATTGGATCTAACATATTATAAGAGTGGAATATCATAAAATGATTCATATAAAATTTATATTCAATTATCCATCCATGCAAGCATGTAATTGGGCCCACTCATGTAGTGTATGATGACTGGTGTGCATGTGTCTGTCCGTATATTTTCTATGCATTTATTAACTGGGAAAATCTCTACAATGGTCAAACATGGCATATCTACATTATTATCATACATATATATATATATATATATATATGAGTGAAAATACATCATGTTACACCACGCAAGTTCAACAAAGACGCTAAGAAACTCAGTACATTACAAATGATGAGCATAAATTTGACAACACGCTAAGAACAGTACGTACATCCTCATCCCCATACAGCCTCCAGGTGTTTATAAACAGACTAATCAATTATTCTTTTCTGTTTTCCCGGTTGAATAAAGAAAGATTCATGGGATTTTCAGATTATAAAGAAAAAAAAAACAGGTATCTGTGTCCCCACCACCAGCCTTTTACTTTACACAACCCCTAACCCATTCCAACAAGCTATAAACTGCCAATCATAAACACTAATTTAAACACTTTTTTTTTTTTTTTTTTTTCTAATAATAACAATAATAACTTTTTAAATACAAATTTATGTATTTTAATACTGACATACATACTAATAATAAGAATATCAACAACTATAAAAGTATTAAGTATTCGGCTGATAATTGTATTAATAATTTAATTAATTTATAATGGTTCACAAGGAAGCCAAGAGAAAAGAAAAGAGTGAACTAAATGATTTAATCTCTTATTTGCCCTTAAATAATCTAATTAGTGATCCTTGAATGAAACAACTCATTACAGATTAGAATAAAGAAATTAATACAAATGGTTGTAGAATTTCAGACAGGTTGGTAGATGAATGAAGTAAATGATTTAATCAACTTGATAAGTTGGCCATTGATGACATATTAATTAATCTGGCAGGTGGGTTGGATCAAATCTTGTCGGTAAATAGAATTTCGGATTAATAATAATTAATTCCAACTTAGTCTCATGAACTGGGAAGATCAAAATAAATAATAAAAGAAGTAATTGCATGTTGAGATGGCACTGCAACAATTAAATCTTGAGGGTAATGTCTACGACGACATTCAAGCATCCGACACTCTCTCTTTTTCTTTTAAATGGTCAATGCAATTGGGTATTTTGACTACTTTTTTTTTTTTTTTTTTTTTTTTGGGTTTAATCATATAATTGTGTTAAATTTTTTAACCTTAAAAATATTTGGTAATAAATAAAACAATTCATGTCATTCTAGATTTTTATATTTGATCAATGTGAAATTTTTATCATGCAGCACTGAGTATTCATGCATGGAGATGCTTTGAGATAACAACAAAAGTGAAGCTGATACAATGACTGAAATTATATTGAATGATAAGTTATAATCAATTTGATAAAAAATAATAAAACATATTATATATATTGTATCCTTCAAAACCCAGATTACGGTTGAAGCAGCAAATAATCCTAGGACTATTTCAGATACCCTTTTACTATTTATTTCATAAAAGGAAAAAAAAAAAAAAAAAAACAGCTTATTTCAAGAAAAAGAAAATAAAGACAAAAAATTTGGATGTTTGATTATTTACCCATCAAAGAACTTGGTAGAAAGCCGAAAGCTTTTTGAAGAAAAAGTGCTTGGCCGTCAAGATAAAGATTAAAAAGCATAAAAGCCCAGCCAGAAACAATCCAGGATGGACCTTGCCAAGACAAGAAACATGACTTAACGTTTCTCTTTCCTCTTCATTTCCACAAAATAAGCGTGTCTTATAAGCTTAATAATTTCCCTCTTGGTTTATAATCAACTCCACTTCATTCTTTCTTTCCCATCCAACTTCTCAAACCTCCATAACCAGCTTTCTTGCAGCCACTTTTGAAGCTCTTTCACCCGATTTTTGGAGCTCCTTTAATGGCTTCTAGGAGCTCAGCAGAAGATGGAAGCATCTGTATACAAGTCAGTGACACTTGTGACTCAAGAAACACCATTTTCGAACCGCGAAGAAGCCTTGGGATGACAGACAGTAGCGGTGCAAATTCTACTTCTCAGACAGCACCAGCACCAGAGAAGAAGCTGACATTGTTTGCTCTCCGGCTTGCAATTCTTGAAAAGGCAGCAACTGGGTTGGGAACTCTCGGATTCATCTGGGCAACAGTTGTTCTTCTTGGTGGATTCGCCATCACTTTGGACAAGACTGATTTCTGGTTCATCACCATTATTCTTCTGATTGAAGGAACAAGAATTTTCAGCAGGAGTCATGAGCTTGAATGGCAGCACCAAGCCACTTGGTCAATAGCAGATGCTGGCATTAATAGCTTCCGAGCTTTGAGATCTGTCAAGGGTATTTTCCAGTTGATTTCTCCGGCTCAGAAACGAAGACAAAGCACCAGAGAAGTCAACGAAATCAGTGAAGGCATACCAGGAAGATGGGATCAAAGAAGAACACCAACCAGGACATGGATAACTTCTGATGTTCCTCTTTTGCCATATGCTCCATGGGTTTTTCTCTCCAGAAATGTCAGCAAACTTCTCTACTGGCTCCAGCTTTCGTCTGCGATAGCCTGCGTCGTTCTGTCATCAATGAAACTCATAAAGCATAACTATGGTGACATACAGAAGGGAGATACTGATAAGAGGAACCGGCAATCTGCTCTCAACATATTTTACTCCCTGGCCTTGGCTGAAGCACTCTTGTTTTTAATGGAGAAAACTTTTTGGGAATGGAAGGTAATTGTCTGTAAACTATTGGAAGAAGTTAACAAAGAGTGTGAGTTGGGACCATCTGGCATGATTTCCGTTAAAAGATTCTTCTATGACGCTTACTCAAGGTGTGTTAATGGGAGCATCTTTGATGGATTGAAAATGGACATGGTGAATTTCTCCATGGAACTTTTGGGTTCAAGTTCACCAGATGAGCAGCTGATTGGTGCCAGGATTCTCTGTCAATTTGCGAAAAGTGAGCAGTATTCCGGAGACACAATGAAGAAGATTGGGATCAATTTGCCAGTCATAGAAAGATTAGTCGAAATGTTGAACTGGAAAGACCCAGAAGAAGAAGAGATCAGAAAATCAGCAGCAGAAATTTTATCGAAACTCACTAGCAAGAAACAGAATTCTCTTCGTGTAACGGGGATATCAGGCGCGCTGGAATCTATATCATCACTTTTAGAAGTCAGCAGAAGTGGCAACGGTGCAGCTGATGAAATCAGAGAGAAGAAAATCAGCCATGATCATCCAGATTATGGTTTCTGGACATTTAACCATTTAGGGCTCCTGATACTGAAAAAGCTTGCCAGAGATCATGACAATTGTGGAAAAATTGGGAACACAAGAGGCCTGTTGCCAAAAATCATAGACCTGTCACACGTGGAATCGCGATGGTTGAAGGATAAAAATGTGGCAACAACTCAAATTTTGACAGTGAAGAGATCCCTGCAAGTAGTAAAGATGCTGGCAAGCACAACAGGCACCACGGGGAAACATCTTCGAAGAGAGATTTCCGAGGTAGTTTTCACAATCTGCAACATCCGGGACATACTTAAACATGGTGAAAAACACCCTACATTGCAAAAACTCGGTATAGAGATATTGACATGTCTGGCATTCCAAGAGGATGCAACAGAGAGAATTGGAGAAACCGGAGGAGTCCTCAAGGAGCTGTTCAACATTTTCTTCAAACAGGCAATGCCAGAGAATCAGAATCATGTGAGAATTGCTGCAGGAGAAGCTCTAGCCATGCTTGTCTTTGAAAGTAGATGCAATTGTTATCGAGTTCTAAAACTTGGAGTGCTGGAAAAGCTAGTTGAAGCTTTGGAGGTCCCGTTGCTTCGAGTCAATGCTGCAAGAATTCTAAGAAACTTATGCTTTTACAGCAGCGAAGATAGCTTTCACCAGCTGAAGGATGTCAAAGCTGCTGCACCAACAGTAAGTCCTTTCTTTTACATTTTTCTCTTGGCATAATGAATCTAAATTCATCCTTCTGTATAGTAAATCTCCTTGACCGATCTACAGAAATTATATATCAATTTACTTTTCTGTTCTTGATTTGTTGGTTTAATTTCTCATATCCCGAAATGTTGATTAGTCCTTGACCATTTTTCATTTGTGACAGGTGCTTAAGACAATTATGTCAGCAGAAGAGAACAAACTGCAAGAAGTCATGGTTGGAGTAGCAGCGCATGTTTTCAAATTCATGACATCAGAAGAATCAATCAGCATGTATGAGAAAGCAGGGATTAAACAGGATGAACTAGCCAAAACACTAATTAATATTCTGAAAAAGTATGAAAAGCCATCAATTCGGGTTCCAAGAATCCGGAGATTTGCCATAGAGTTGGCAATATGGATGATGCAAGACAATGCTGGAAATGAAGCGATTTTCAAGGAGATGGGAATGGAGAAAGAGTTGGAGAATGTTTTGGAGACAACGGCTGAGCTCGAGAACTTCAATATCTTCTCTGGTACTGTTGGATTGAGCCGCCATAGCACCACAATTCATTCACTGGTGGAGGCAGCGTTGAAGTTGCTGGAAGCATGTTAAAATCATATTGTCAGTAACACGGCGAATGAATATAATTCCTGTACATGTTATGCTTATGCATAAACTCCAATGATTATTTTCGTTATTATTTATTAAATTAATTATCAAAATAAAATACTGATTTTTTAATAATATTTTTATTTCTCATTTTATTCTGAAAAATTATAGAGATAAAAAAACCATTTCTAGCATGAAAATTCATCATCTACAAGCAAAATTTTATTCTCTTCAAATTTCATGTTTATTGTAATTAATATTCTGTAATGTTTCTGTCACAATTCAGCCTCTTTTATTTGATTTTGTTTCAGCTTCTAAACATAATCATGTGGAAATTAAAACTAAACAAGTCGAAATAAAAAATAATAATAATAATAATAATAAAATTAATAGTTTAAGAAGCGGAATCATTTTCTCAGAAAGTAGATCCACCCAAACAGCCAAATGAGGATAATATTATGACACTGAATGACTTTTCCATTATCAAAGTTCAAATTGTCATTACATTACTTCAAACAAAAACAATAAATGAAAATCTTCTGTGACTAAAATGAAAAGCCAATATAATCACTTTCTCAAACACATTCACATAATCCATTCTTTTGCTTATGTTCTTGTTTCTCCTCCCCCTTCTCTTTTCATTCAAGTACTTTACAAAGCTACAATCCCTGAGGCTATCTTACTTACAAAACAATTCATCATCAGTCTGTTCAAACTCGAATAATCTGAATCTTATCTGTTTCGAAAGAAGTTAAGATCCCAACGACGCATCAAACCATCCATAATATGGTTTGCCGGGTTCCTTACAACTGTAACCGTCGCTTTGGTATTTGCTGACATATCCTGGACATCTGTTGCTCCCTGCATGCTTGCCAAGGTATCACCGCTAGTGGAGGTCACCGTGCTTGCTGATTCCAGAGGAGATTGACTGTCAAGTGCAGCAACAGCTGACGATATAGATGTATCCTGGAATGCAGGCTCAGGCGCCAAATTATGGTCAGTGATTGCTGAAATGGCAATGGAATCTCTCAATGGGGGTAAATCATTGTCTACTGGAGTTGAAGTAGAGTCAGTCCTTGAACAGCAATCTTCCTTTTGGGAAGAGCAATTGTCTACCGGTGTTGAAGTACATTCTGAACTTGGAGGGCCAGAGCTTTCTGATATCATTGAGGCATTCTGCTCGTCTTTTTCTGCAGACTCCGGACAATTGTTGCTACTACTTGGTTGTTTTTCTTCTGCCTTAGGACATCGCATCTCCAAGTCCTTCAACGATTCAATGACAGCTTCCATGAGCATCTGGAAACATCAAGAACCATAAGAGAAGTTTAGATTAGCTGGCTAAAACATAGTTGGAATTGGAGATGCATGACCCAATGGTTTTAACTCACCCTTTCTTCCTCCTCTGCACTGCATGGAAAACCAGTCAAGTCATCCAGTTGATATTCTACATATTGATCATCATCAACTGCTGTTGGAACATGAGGGTCATAGGGATGGCCATTGGATAATTCAAAACTAATCATTTTGGACGATGAGCCATCACTATCATCATCACTATGTCTGTCCTGTAAAGGAAAATCAGGGTGTGTCAGTGGTCTTTCCTCTGCTCCTATTTCACCATTTTCTATATGTTAGAAGCCTTGATCTTATCCTATTTCTCCCTCCATCCACACCCAATTTCTATTTGAGGGCAAAAAACTGAGACCTGTCTGCAAAATAGAACTTAATTCAACCAAGAATTAGTTGACATTATACAATTAGTAAAAGGTCATCAGGTATTTCAGTATATTGGGTTTGTAAAACCCACCGTCACTACTATTTTAATTTATGACAACCTTGTGTGGTTTAATTAACCGAGGGCATTTATCTTAAAACATACAATAATAATCAATGTTATTATTCAGCAATATATGGTTATGATCTATCTTACACTTGTAATCCGAGAAAATATGGGATCAAAGGAATCTCCTAAAAGATGGGATTATACCTTGGCTTCTGATGGACTTTCTTTGGATGGGTTATCAGAAGGGACCTGAACCAAGTCAATAAGACAGTGAAATAGAACTCAAGAAAATAAAGAATCAAACCAAAAAAAAAAAAAGAAAAACATAAACATGAAACTTCAAAAACATTTTTGCAGAATTCAATTTAATACATTTGGGAAAACACGAATAAGAGAGCAAAAGTTATTTCTAACTGTTTGCTCCATTCCCTCAGGTTTATTTCTGAATTCCATCCTATTTAATAGAAATCGAAATGTAATTGCCCAGTCCCACATAGAAAATTTGTAAAGACTCAAAAAAGACAGACAAATTTCCCCTTTTCATCCATATTAAAGAGTGGAAAGACAGATGAGAGGAAAGAAGAAAAGGACTATCCAACTAATTGCAAATGTGCCCTTCCCTGTTAACTCATGTTATGCATATCCTTTTTTTAAAAAATAAGAACGTATATATGTATATTAATATTAGCACCAAGAGTGTGTCACCCATTTACAAAAAGTTTACAAATCTATTACACTATCTAGAAGGTTCTCTAACTCCGTAGATGAATTAATAGAGTGACCCATCAACAAACCTAGGGTTTGGAATAATTTATTCTTAATTAAATCATAACCATCAACCTCCTCTACTCCCTCAAAACCCCTATTGTTCCTCTCTTTCCACACAACTCAGAAAATGGTAACCGGAATGACTTCAGCTTGTTTCCTCTTAGATCCCAACCCCTTCCAATCCCAAATTTGTACAATGGGGTGCCACCCAAATTTGTGCAGAGTGCCCGTTAATCTGTCCAAGAAAAGAGAATCTGTACAATTGTGATTTTCCTTTTTCCTCTAACATTCCTCACACCAGACTGGAGAAAAATGTTCAAGAATCTATTTTCCTTTTCCTTCTTTTTCTCACATTTTTATCCTACTAAACTCAGAGTAGGTGTCAACAAGCACACAGTCATTAATATTATGTGCCCTGTTGATGCACATCCAAAATATAAAAATATACACCAATAATCACTGACCTCCATCCGACTCATAGGCCTTTTAGATCGAACTTGATTGATAGCATCAGCTGTGCTGCTCGTTGCTAGCTCTGTACATATAATTAAGACATGGGGAAATGAGAAAAAGGCATCCCAAAGTGAGACCTGATAAATCAGATAAAAAGGTTTAGTGAATTGTGCCTTTGGACACAGCTGAAGTTTCTGAGAGATAACCCACATCATGCATGGTGCTCCAACTGCCCTGAAGATATAACAGTCAATCATTGACATGGAGTTTCGGGATATAAATCAGGCAATCAATAGGAAAACAAGACCTATAACCAGATGAAGTGCGGCTCTATTTACCTTACCAAAGTAATCATGCACTGGGTCATAGAATGTTGCCCCCACCTCATCTTCAGGAGGTTGCAAAACATTGTGGAAGAAGATATTTATTGAATCAAAGTAAAACTGTGGGCGCGGAGAGTTGTGATCTCCCTCAAACTTAATAATATTTTTGTCTCCCTGCGAAATTCTCAGTTAACATACGGATAGATCATAGGCATATATGTAAAAACCCAGAAATAAGAACCATTTTTTTTAAGATAAAAACCAGATATCTGAACCAATAGAAGACTGTCAGCATAATCATAGGAATTTTAAGTACCATCATATTAGAACCAAGATTGCAGTCCCACTGTGGAACAATATGACTTAGACTATAATCTAGTAACTTCCAAGAATTGCAAAACTTTAAGGAGAAAAATGAAGATGAAATGCCTCACTCGAAGTATGACTGAGTGTTACCTAATTATATATTATCAAGGGATTCTCATGACATCTTCCCATTAAAAAGCAAAAAACTTACTACATAAGCTTCATATATACGCTCTGAATGATGGGGACGAATGAAATCATCATCAATGGCATGCCCAAATAAAACTGGAACGAAGCAAGATTTTGCCACCTATAATGTAATGGTAAAAATAGTTAATATGCCATCTCTTTCATACATAACAGAAAACACAAAAGGTACATAGTGAACATAACTGCAGAAAATTATTTTGTTCTTATATTATCAATAACTCATCAGCTAAAAACTCAGTTTCTTATCAGTTCTTTGGAATACCAGTTTCTCTTGAAGTTGAAATCTCCATTTGGGTTACAATTCTAAGGGCAAATTACATAAAAACCCACTTATTTTCATTAATGTCTCAAATCACAACCTACATTACCCATTGCATCTTTTGAAGGACCTATAGTCTTTTAAATATCTCAATGTACATAGTTAATATAACGTCTCTTTCATTAATAACAGAAAACACTAAAGATACATAGTGAAATAACTGCAGAAAATTATTTTGTTCCTATGTTATCAATAACCCATCAGCTAAAACTCAAGTTTCTTATAAGTTCTTTGGAATACCAGTCTCTCTCAAAAGTTAAAATATTCATTTGGGTTACAATTCTAAGGACAAATTACATAAAAACCCACGTATTTTCACTGATGTATCAAATCAGAACCTACATTACCCATTGCATCCTCTTAAGGACCTATAGTTTTTTAAATATCTTAAATTAGGACATAACATGCTCTTCTTTTTTTTGTGGTCTTTTCTCTCCTATCTCATAATATTTCTTTTATAGTAAAAAGAAAAAATTCAATCCAATAAAATATGCTAACCATTGACTGTTACACCCTCCATACATTTAGATAAAGTGATCGAATAAGCTTGATCATCATTTTCTAATAAACAATGATTAGAAGATGCATAGAGTATGCGAAAATTGATTATCAGCATTATGTATTAGAAACATGACTATAAGGTCCTAGCTCATGATATATAAGAAGTCCTAAGAAAATATATCTGAAGTGTCAGTTCTCAGCATAATTTATTAATGAATAACTGCTAGGTCATGTTTTCAAATATATATTCTTTAAACTAGGTCCTGAAAGAAAATATATCTGAAGTGTCAGTTCCCAGCATAATTTATTAATGAGTTACTGCTAGGTCATGTTTTAAAATATATTTTTTTTTTAAAATAAAAAGTGTAAAGTATTATTCACAAAGTACCAAAAACAGGAGTACCACCCATGTACAAAATCTCTACAAAAAAGTTAGAACATCAATGACTTCTCTAAAATTCTCATCATTAATGATGTCATGACCAAACACAATTGTCCCAAACAAGTGTATCCATCTATCCACTAATCTATTAGAACTACTCTCTATGCTATCAAAAACCCTTCTATTCTGCTCTTTCCAAATAACCCAAAAAACAGTCAAAGGGATAAGATTAGTAATGTTTTAAAATATATATTCTTTAAACTAGGTCCTGAAAAGATGCAACTAGAAGTGTATGTCCAACACTGGTAAAAGTAGAAGGCATTTTTCTGTAATTTATCCTAATAAAAACTGGCTTGTTACATTTGAAAGACTAGATAGCTACTCCTCTCCAAGTATCTATATGATGTATCTTTGGATTTGAGAAAAATAATCATTTGCTCAAATGTTGTTACGTGCCATGACAAATATGGTGCAAGTTTTTTACAATCTCTGGTCAGTTGCCGGTCTATCCTCCTACTATGGAGGTTTCTTTCCCACTTATATGAAAGTTAGGATATGAAGGACGGTGCTTAATGTGCCACCAGGTGTGGATGTCTTTGCTGGGTGTTGGATTTATGATTGGGATGCAATGCAAAGACCTTGTCAGCACATGCAATATCCTCATCCAATCCTCTTTGAGGGCTACAGCACAAGTTCTTCAGGGATATATCCTCTAGATTGCAAAAGAATTGGATGCCCTTTTATTATGAACTATCCTCAATTTCCTTTCTTATTTTATATTTGGCTTCTTTGTTCTGGGAAGATATCTTACCTCCTGTCTGTATCCTCTCCCTCTTAATATATTCTCCTTCTTTCTTATTGAAAAAATTAGTATAATCACTTCCCTGCACATCTCTTAATTTCCTCTCTCTTAATATATTGACTTTCCTTTCTTACAGGACAGACTTGGCAGGTTTTTTGCGTGCAATCAGCCAATACCAAAAACATAGAGAAAAAAACCATTTGAAACTTTTTATTAAAAGAGTACCTTTATCGTGTTCAGGTCCATTATATCAAACTTTGCCTTCTTCTGGATAACTTTCCGCATGTATTGAATTGCAAATTTGACCTACAAAAGGCAAAAGGAAAAGTTAACAATCATGGGACAACCATAGGTATGGTTTCAAATTAGTATAAATTGTTTAAAGACTTAGACGTGAGGCATAAACCAAAAACACATTCCAACCACTACTTACATACTTGATTCCAATGGTTCAAGAAATAAAAGAATACAGAGGAGAAATAACTGATTCTCAAGGAAAGACACCTATCAAGAAAATAGAGCAAAAAAAGCATACAACTAAGGTTCACAAATAGAACAAAAGAGATAAATTCTTGTTTTTTGGCGGGATAGAACAGTAAAAGGCAGAAAAGGGTGATGTCCATGTACACGAGAATTTCTTACAAAAGCATGCAAAGACAACAAGTTTCTAATACTTCAGCATGGCTATCTATGGGTTGGATACTATTAACATCAATACCATAAGAAAAATGAAAAGTTTCTAATACTTACAGTGAACTTTGGCAAACGGAATTTGTAAGTGTCAACAAGTTCCATCATCAAGTCAACCAAATCAGAGAATGGACTATCAAGAACCATTCCTGCAATTGAGGGATCCTCAGCTCCATACATGAGGCTGCACAGAAGTTAAGGGCAGACAAACAAGCAGAAGGTCCTCAGACCAAATCACCATTTACTTTTATTAGGTACCCAAAGAATAGGAAAAAGCATGCAAAGACAAAACTCAAGCCTGGGATCGTATAAGCTATGGTTAGGTTTCGCATATGAAAGATCCCCAGGAATGAAAATACATACGGGAACATGTCAACTATTTCTTGGAACTCTCCTGAAACTTGTTACTTAAGCACAAATGAATAGAATGTCTGCATGCATAATATTCAGCAAATACAAGAAGATGATAGAAAGAACATGAAGAGACCTAGTAACTGCACCCATTGAACGGCCCCATAAACCAATAAAAGAGACATTTCCATCTGCGCGTAAATAATCGACTACAGCCCTCAGATCATCCTTCTGAAAAACACCCAACAAACATTAGGTGGGAAGTCAACAATGAATAACACCAGTCATTAACATAACAATTATATCTGCTGCAAAAAAAAATCATATACTTAATAAAAAATGAACAACATAAAAATGCATCTCCATGCGGATGAATTAGATCAATGTAGAATGGCACGAAGGGAAGAAAGAATTTATTTTTGACAAAAGAAGGAAGTACTAACAAAAGAGCATGAAGAGAGGACTAGAGAGGAGGATAAAAAAGAAACAAAAAACTAACAAATCTTCAACACAAAATACCTGCTTAATACCTTCGCAAAATAGCAAGAGACAAACCAACCCCTCCCTCCGCTCTCTAAAGCATCAGGGAAGATAGAGATTGGAAATAGTCTCTAAAGGCTTTAGCATTCCTTGCCCTAGTTATAGTCATGGTTTCAAAACTTGCAGACATAATGTAAATAAACTCTTTAGGACTTCCTCTTACAATGCTAGATCCATATCCAAGTAACAAAAATCAAAAGCAACATATCGACGTCACAACAACAAATACACTAAATGTGTGGGATTACAAAAATAGGATTCCAAATGCAATTACAACAACTAGTAATTTCATAGACTAACAAGTAATGACCGTGTTAATCAATACAAGAATAGTATCATTGTCTTAGTAGCGGATTAAGAAAAGAATATTACAAAATTTTAGAAGAAAAACTAATTCTGGATAAGATCTCAAATTAAAACTATTTTAGCATTAAAGAAATTCTTGTAATAATAATTACTATTATTACTATTAGTATCTTTAATTTATTTAGCCGATTTAGGTAGTTTGTAAGCCTCATTTGAAATTAGAAATTTTTGGTTCTCTTTACTACTGATATTTCCTATTAGTTTTAATTAGTGCCTATATAATGGCAACTACCCTAAAGTTAATACTGAACAATTTGGAACTGAGAACTATTTCGCTAGGTTTTATTTATTTCTCTCTCTTTAGTCTTCCCATGATTCCTGTTTCTCTGGGCCTATCTCTTCCTATATTCTTTCACCTTAGTAACCAAGTTTCCTCTTGTTGTTCTCTATTCTTCTATTCTCAGGGGCCTATTCTTCCAATTTCTATACTACAATTGGAAAAGTTGGTTTTACTCCCTACTTGTCCTACATCAATCAGTTAATGAGGCACTTACTTCATGCCACCCAAGAGAAACATGCTCTCCACCAGAGAGTCCAGAGCCTGCAAAATCGAGGGTGAAAACTGTAATGTTTGAAGGTAATAAGATGATAGCAGCTTCACTGGCATCAGCCCTGCATCCACTGCGAAAGATCAAGATATACTACTGCCATCAGTAAAGAAAAACTTGGGTTATAAAAGCCTTAAATTTAAGAGCCAACCAAGACAAAAAGAGAAACGCCATGTAGTTTGACATCATCCAATGGTTAGAATTAGATAGTAACTCTGTAGTTGATATTCCACTAGTCCTGAGCGATTAGCAAGAAGAGCTACAGTGAACTGCTAAAGGTTTAGATCAAATCGTCAATTGAAATTAAGACTACGATAATGTTACTGGTGTAGGTGATGACAATTAATTATTTAAATAGTAGGCCTGTAACCAAAGGAAATATAAGACATAGCCAACAAATTCCACCATTTTGTGAGAGCTAATGAAATTTTATAACTAGTACACCAGTACAAACCCCATATCTCACATCCGTACAGCAGTATTTAGATTTTTAGTATATGTTTATGCCACTAACTTAACACAACGTAGCTAACACTTTGATTATAGGCTATGGTTTCCAGTACAACCAATCAAATGTGTCAATTCACCTGTTTCCATGGCAGTATATTACACAAGGCAAAGCCTTTTCTTCAGGACTTACAAGGGGCAGATAGTGGCTACACTGAAGAATATCTCCTCGACCATTTTTAACCTGCAGAATATTTAAAGCATGTATATGTAAGGCAGGAAAATCAATTAGAACTCTAAATTTCCATACAAGTATGAAGTAGTTAACATGTGCTAGATGATGTACATGATGGAACGGTCAAACTGAAGAGGAGGGCAGTTTTTATGAACTAGGGTTTCCAACTGAGAAGTTATGTGTCAAGACACCAGTAATTGATAGTACAAACAAATTCAGTACAATTGTTTATGCAACAAGAAGATCACTAGATTATCCAATGCTCCATGGAAGAAAATGTGAATCTCTACCAAGTCACAACAACACTTGCCTCGTCATACCAACTCACCTTCATTTCTTAATATTATTGTTTGTCCCCTATGCCTAATTAGTACCAGTTGAAACATGTTCCTTCATGCCTCTTTAGCACTAAATGAGACGTATAAGTTCATGCTTGAAATGGGGTATATAGCTGACAAGTAGATTATTGAGGTTGTCTTTCCCCACACTAGGAATCATGTCTGCAATCCAAGCAGGATCCTGATCTTGCAGCAGTTCGATTCAGTGCTACAAAAATGCACAAGCGTGTATTACAGTTTCTCCACCAATATATAGGCACACACCTACTTAGGATTTCTGATAAGCAAATCTTTGAAGGAAATGTGAGTTCCTCAATATGCTAAATGATTGAGTATAACTTAGATGAACTGACCTGCACCTTTCTGGTAAGGAGGACTAAGATACTAAAGGTTCTAATTTCCAAAGTAAACATTATAGAGGCACTAGTTAATTTGTTACGGCTTCATGCCTCACCAAATCACAAACTGCTATAAGAAAACAGGGTTCTAGGATTTCGATCAAACATAGAAATAGCAAAATTCATTGCACAATTAACTGAAAGAAGTACATTGTCATCAATTTTTCTATTTTCTGTAGTTATAGACAAGAAAATAGCAATAAGTGCTATTGCTAGAGAGCATAATATTTACTAAGTTTTTTCTATTCATTTTTTTATATATATACATCTCAATCCATTATACTTAGCTGTTTATAACCACAAAAGCAGTGATCATTAAATTTTCTAGAGCAAGTTTATCAACCAAGTCTAGTAAATACAAATAACTAAAAAATGAGAAGGCAAATAAATCCAGAAACATTCTTCCATCCATATATAATTGTAAAGCTCACCTCTATATCCTTCCTTTGATACCATTTCCCTTTCAGCATGAACTCCTGATCTAAAAGATCATTGTTAGGACTGTATTCAGCTCTGCATTCCAAAAGAGAATTACTCATGATCTTGTGGCGAGTGAAGTATGAATTTTATTGAATAATAGGACCCCATATACACAAGTTTTATGAAAGATAAAAAGAAAACATTATTAATTACTCGAGAGAGGTATATTACTAATATATCATTTACCCTACTTACTACACAAATACACTTCCCAACAGATCTCTTAATTCATGAACACATACTTCAAATACTAAAATTGAATGCCTATCCAATAGATAAATGAAATAATGGAAGCCTGGTCAATTCAGAATCATAACTTCCTTAGATACCCATCATGCTGTCTAAGAAGTTAGAGTGTCATGACAGGTGCAAATCTAAAATATTGCAATCCGTGATGCATAATGGATTAGCTATAGATACCTAAATAGATTAGAGTATGGTTTTATTAAATATAAAGCTACTGCATTATTTAGAAGTCTATTATTTTAGTTTTAGTAAGTTAAGATTTTAAATTTATTAGTCTTTATTTTTTTGAAATAAAAAGTGGTTAGTATGTATTAACACAGTACCAAGAGAGTATCATTCATATACAAAAGATTTACAATTGTGTTAAAGTATCAATGACATTTCCAAAATCCTCATCCCCCCTAATGGGACGACCCAACAAAATGGATCCAAAATAATAAAATTATCTATCTCTAATCCTATGTGTCTCATTGTCATTGCCCTCAAGAGCCCTACGATTCCTTCTATAGTATTCAAAAAATTGTTAATAGAATCAACTTTACAAACTTTCTTTTACTACAAACCCCGTCACAAGCCCAAATCTCATCTTTTATAGTACCTGCCATCACCCAATTAATCTCTATGAGACCATAGATCATTGTACATAATTCATATGCCATAGGGCACCAAAGAAGGATATGGTTATAGGATTTCATTGCTTTCTTGCATAAATAACACCCATTAACCATGATTTTGCCTCTTGTCATCAACTTGTCGATCATCAAAATGCATTGTCGGCTTGTTTCCCAGGCAAAGAAAGCAATTCTTGGAGGCACCTTCACTTTCAAATCTGATAAGCCGGGAAATTGGGCACTCTATCAATCTCACATTTCATCAAGTAATTACAGTAAGACTTAAACAGTGAATTCATCATTTTGTTTAAGCTTCCACACAACCTGATCCCTGTTAGTATTGACTTGTTTCATGGCTCGTAGCTGCAGCAATTCTTCATACTCACCCACTTCCCAATCGTTCAAATTTCTGGTCACATTTATAATCCATTCCCTAATACCAATATAATCTCTATAAGCATCTTCAATAACCATGTTTTTCGATTGTGCAATGGCAAATATCCTCAGGAACTGCCTTTTGAGACACCTCCCCCTCCACCCACTCATCAAGCCAAAATCGGATTCTATTGTCTCTGCCTAACCTCCAATTAATGCACCTGAGGAATCTAAGCCAGTCCATCTGAATCTTATTATTTCTAATAGTATTAGTAATATTATTTCTAATCTTATTAGAACTAGTGTTTCCTATCTTGTTAGGAATAGTATTTCTAATTTGATTAGTGTTAGCATTTGTTAGTTAATCGTACTAAGGAAAGACTAATTTGGCACTCTATAAATACCATCATAATCTCCTTAAGATTATTATTCACAAATTCAAGAACATACTGTAAAAGTTTCTCAATACTTACTTCTGTGATTCAATTAAATTGGATGAATGATACCTAAGAACCATAGGCATAATATCTAGGTTTTTTATCTCTAAATCCTTAAGCAGGCAAATTAAACCCAACTTGTCCTACATCAATGAGTATCAATCAAAGAAATGGACCAAATAAATATCCTGCTAAGTTTATTCACAAGATTATGAGTCAATATTCATCCAGTAGATAGATGGATAAATGAAATAATGAAAATTCTAGTCGATTCAGATCATAAATTCCTTTTATTTTTCGAGACAAAGAATCATAACTTTCTTAGATGCCCACCATACTATCTAAGAAGTTAGGGTGGCATGACAGGTGCAAATCTTGAACGCTGCAATGAGAATCAGTCAAAGAACGGGATCAAACAAGCATCCCTTACTTAAAATTTAAGTGTACACCTCAGAGCATTTTTTCTATCTTAAAAATCTAAAACATTGCAATGAGCATCAGTCAAAGAAGTGGATCAGATAAGCATCCCTTGCTTAACACTTACGTATATACCTCAGAGCATTTTTTCTATCTTAAGAATTCAAAATAAATGCTTCAAGCATTTTTAGTTGCATCTTATCACTCTTATGTTATCAATAATAGATTATCATTCCATCCAACCTCCTCTGTTGCTTCGGGATAGCCTAGGATGACTTTTCTGGTCTCTTTGGCTAAAAGACATTGGGTCATTGTCTATTATAGTTTTCTGTTATCTTTTTTCTTTTATATTGCAGGATTCTTATTTCTTTTCTTCTCTTCTCTTTCTAATAATATTTCCTTGTTAACAAGAAATATAAATAAATAACAGATCTACTAGAGCTAACAGCTTATCATAATTATTAAGTATTATCCACATATGTAACAAGAAGCAAGAGACTTTCCTGAATTACAAACTTACAGATTCCTAAAAGGAACAACAGAATATCTAAAGTACAGATATATGCTTAAATTTTGAAATGGGTTTCTAAAGTTAATGTTCATGAATATAATATTCCAATAATAATTACATCATATAGGTCAACTCTAGAAATTCCCATCCAAGTACTAAATGGAAGTTCATTTCTTTTTTTGTTTTCTGAAGAACTCAGAATATCCACTTCTGATGCTGTTAAATCAACAAAAATCTAATAAAAATAAAAAAGGAACTCAATTCGTGTACTTGGTTTATCACATCAGATGTACCAAGAGAACAATAAATTAGATCGAGGAAAAAGTAGAACAATTGGATTTGGACCTAATCCTGATAATGTTGTCAACCCCAAAAAAAATCGTACAGTAAGGTCAATCTGGAACCATCAAGAGAAACACAGGGAAAAAAAATTTAGAACCAATATAACCTTCATCAAATCGCAGTCAATCCTGAAATTTCACAGATGTAATCGAATTTTAACTTAATGAAGATTGCAGAGATCTAATAGTTACCATGACTTGATCCTAGAAACTCCCCACCCAAAACTAGAAAACAATCTCTTGTTTGTTTTATAAGGAAGCTGATCCAAGCAAACCCCAAATTCAAAATCTTAAATCTAATTCTCAATCTTTTACTTTTCCACATCAATAACTGTATATAAAAAAGAAAAAGCTTAGGCAGATTAATTGAAGTAAATGAGTAAGAGAAGGCTAGCTTCATTTTTTAAATAAAAAACTAGGATTCAAATTAATCAAATCACAGTTTCTTTTTTAAACTTTTCCTCAACCAAACATAACAAATTAAAAACCTAGTTTAGTTCAAGTGAAACTCGCAAGGAAAAAGAAGAGGAAACTAAAACCTGCAGAGCATGCAATATTTCTTCATTTGTTATAAATAAACTCAAAATTACGTTACCTGGGTGGCCGTATGATAAAGTTTACAAGCTGCTCCATTGATTCCTACAATAAAGATGGTCGCCCTTGTATTTCTGATTTCTCTGAGCTGTTTCTTGGGTTCTTTATCAAATATAGTACAATAACAGACTGTTTTTCGGGAATTTAAGAATAGAGGAAGAAAAATCAGCAGAGAAGAAAGGAAAGGAAAAGAAGAAGAAAGGAGAGTTACAACGGTAGACGAGAAGAAGAAAGTAATTTTCAGAGGAAGAGGGAGGAGGGGGAGAACGTGGAGGAAGAAGGAAAGAACCGGCCTTTTGTATCGTTGTCGCAGTTGTTTTATTTTTTTTGTTTTTCTCGTCGCTGTTTTTTTCGCATTTGTGTTTTTCTTTTCTGGCAAAAATATAAAATCATTTTTATATATTCTTAAAATTTTAATTACAATTTTACCCTTCTATTTAGCTTAATAATTTCAGGTTGATCTAACCTTTTTTTTTTAACTGTAATTCTTTAATAAATTATATAGGAAACTTTATTTTTAATTATAATCATAGTTTAATTAATGGAATATTATTATTTTCTTATTTATTATTATAAAAACTATTTTTCATCTTGCTTACCTGTTATAATTTTAATAAAATTTTAATTTCAAACCAAACTAGATTCATACTAATTATATAATTATCAGAATTAATGTTGATTTTAATAATATATATATACATATATATTTGTAGGATAACTCAAGTATTAATTTCAGAAAATCATTGACCGGTTATATTTAAATTTTGAAAAAAATTTATATACTTACTTTTTAAGTTTTATTATTATATGTAAAATCATTAACTTTTTAGGCTATTATCTTGTATTCTTAATTTTAATTTTTTATTAAAAAAATTAATTTAAAAGTTATGATAAATATAAATGTTAATTTTATGATAAAAAAATTAAATTAAAAAATAATGAACTATCATAGAAAGTTACATAAGTTAAATTAAAGTATGTCCAATTAAAAGAATAAAATTTCACTTTATTATTTATAATAATAAATTTTAATTATTTAATTTTTTATATTCTATTTAAAAATTATAAATTCTAATTTCATTAAAAATAATAAAGTTAATAGCCATCAATACATAATATTTAATTTAATTTATTAATTTGTTAAAAGAATTATGATTATTAAATTAAATTTTAATTTTAATAAAATTTTTATTTAAAATAATTATAATACATTAAAAATTTTAACTAATCTTTTATTTATTAAAAGAAATCTCCACTTTGTTGTTTTTTATTGTTACCTGTCATGCCCCCTTCACACGTGTGAGATAACCTCTGAGCACCTGCATCATGCTTGAGTAAAATACTTCGACAGGCCTTTTTCAATGATCATAAGCTGGGGCCCATCTTGGATAATTTTTGCTTTTTTAAAAAAAAAATTTTGTCCACGATGGAAATTAAAAAATCTGCAATTCAAACAGTATTTCCAGCGTAAATATTAAATTTAAATAATTAAAATAAAAAGTATAACATATTACCAACTATATTTATTAAAAGTAATTAATATATTAATAATTTTAATTTACTAACTTAATATTTTAATTTCAGTCCTGAATAATTCCTATAATTATCATTAAACGGTAAATTGAGCTATACTTTTTATATTTTAATGCATTATAATAAATAATTTATTTAAATAATAATTATAACTCGAAATAAATACTTCTTTTATAAAATTTTGTTTGTAATAATAGACATAATAATTATATTATAAATCAAATATTTCATGAATTTGGAGTTTTTCTTTTAAAGAAAATTTTTACTTGATTTATTTAAAAAAGTAAAGTGCAATTATGTTATTATTAACCAAAAGTTTTCCGTGATTGAGCCATTAATTTACAATGGTAAATTAGTAGGTTAATATTTTTAATAATTTTCAAATAATTGAAGTCATTAATTTACCATGGTAAATAGTGGTATTTAGCAAATTTTAAAGAAAAATAAAATTTATTAAATAGATATATTACTGTATTCTTTTTATAGGATCGTGAATCGTCACATAAAATATTATAAATTATAAAATAATTATTTTATATATAAAAATGAATATTATGATATTTTTATACTTCCTCTTATTTAAAAATAAAATAATAAACATTTAATTAAATAATATAAATTTACCATGATTTCAAATTATCTTCTTTTGTTTTTAATATTTAGCATTATAAATTTATAAAAAAATCTTTTAAATATTTTAAAAGGATGTGGTGGGTTATCAACTTTAAATGAATTAATGATGTGAAGTATTACCCAACTTTACCAAGAGATTCCTCATGTAAAAACATCTTCCAACACCATTGCTCATCATTATTCACTTTGTCTCTAGGATAATGGGCAAAATACTATATTCTTCATTTTTTAAAAATATATATGTATGAAATAAAACAAATCTAAAAATTCAATCTGAATAAAAATTAACATACTTAGATTAAATTAAAAAAAAAAAAATTATATCGAAAGCATACTCGAATTCATAATGAAAGAAAACTGTATGTTATGCGTAGATCTTTTAAATTAACAAGTAATTATTTAGAATTCTCTCACTCTCTCTATTTCTCGTAATATGATATTATAGTATAAAAATTTTACGTATAATTTAGGAAACATAACACATATTTATAAACAAACATGTTTGTCTTTTTTTTTTAATTTATAATTTGACGCATCAAAAAATTATGAATTATAGATATGATCTATACACATAAAAAACCTCACACTTTAATTTGATATATTAAAATTTAATATATTTTTAACCGTATCAAATTATTTTTAAATGAAACTCAATTAATTTGATAGTTTTTTATGCACAATAATTTTAAAAACCCACAATTAGCTAAATAATGATATTAAAATTTATTAATTTTGCGGAAGCAATTTAGAATTTTGGGTTATATTTTTTACGCAGTTTAATTGAAATGTCAAATAGGGTTACGAGAATATTCCTTTAAAAAAAATTAAAATAACAGAAATAGAAATATAACTAAATTCCTATAGGGTCAACCTCTGCAGGACAACTCTGATGGGATGCAGGCGGCAACCTTGAGTCACTAACTTTCTTATTGTTTAAGATCCAGATCTTGATATTCTTAATATGAAATTGTTAAATAAAGGGGATGAGTTACACTAACTCAGTAAGAATGTCAACATTTCGCAACCGATACGGAAAATCAAAGGTTAGTAAAAATAATAAAATAACTAATGGAGCCATTTTTTCTTTTAGGTAAATTCATTTGATAAAAAATATATAAGTTTCGTGCTCACCTTTTAAGTTCTCAAATTCGACTTATGAAGACAATAATCAAACTAACAATTCATGATACATTCTAAGGAAGAATAATAGACAACCTTACATTTTTATCTACCTACTTACTGATACCTCTAAGGGTCCATAGGGGTTATCTCTATACGTGGACCTAACATTCAATTTATTAATTAATGAGTCGTCCCCATATCCCATCCGGTAATGAGCGCCAAATATACCACTGCCTCAATAACCCATCCAATATGAGGGTGAACAAATATTACCCAACCCCTTCCGATATGGGACTTCTAAGTCTCGTTTAATTGAAGTAATGTCAACATACAAGGTCCGTACACTATTTTTCATGATATCTGATAAACCTTTTATACACATGTTTACATCATCAATCAGCCACCAATTACACACAATCATCTCATTCCATATTTATAGAACAATAGAGTAGTAATTACACAGACAATATAAATAAATAAATTAAAAACTGAAGGAGATATAATCAAGGCATTTATTCCAAACCAATCAACAGATAGAGATAAAAACAGTTGAGTAACCTAATGAACAAGATAACAATTAAAACTAATAAATTAAAGTACACAAAGTAATGATAAACAAATACAATAGTATAACAATAAATGAGTCACACAGATAAGCTAGGGCAATTATACACTGACCAGTTATCAGCTCCACTGATGACCTGTGTTTAATTAATCAGATATTTCTAATATTTAAAAATTACACTGTTATTATTTATTAAACTTTAATTAATCATAACGGGAGAAAAGAGTGAGAGATTCTTACCCCGAGTCGGTGTTCGAAACACCACCTTTTCCACTGTACTTCCCGGTGGTTCCCAGATTTATTGAGTTTTTTCTGTTAAAACTAAAAATACATGTCATGTATTTCAAAATACCCCAAAATTCCAAAAATAAGGGTTTTTAAATTTTTTCAGCCGGTTTAGGGTTCCAACACGATGACACCGCCGTGCTCCAGCACCAGCTCCGCTGCCTACAGCGACATCTCCTCTTAATCTGGCCGGTTTTGGCCAATTCCATGAAAAAATCTGTAAAAACAAGATTAGGCGGCCTCTGTTAGCCAAAAAAAGGAAAAAACCGAAACATCACCAACTGGGGAGTTTTTCGGTGCGGCAGCTCCGTCGTTCCTCTCTCACGGTTGGGAATTTTCTTCGATTGACCTACACCATAAAAGGATTAGGGACACAACAGTCAAAAGATTGAAGAGAACAGGAAACGAGATCAGGCTCATTGGAGCAATTTTTTAGTCGCGGCTGCAACGACTTGGCCGAGCTCTACTCTCGATTTTTACCTTTTTTATTTTATTTTTAGCGCCGATATGGGTGTGGAGAGGCTTGAAATTAAATTCCAAAATGAAAGGGGAAAAAACTTACCTCCTTAGTGTCGGTGACCGCTCCGGTACGGCGACAATAACAGTCGGCTTTCCTTCCAGCTGCCCTTCTTCTTCTTCTCCGGTGAGGTCAAGTGCAGCTAGGGTTAGGGTTTTTGGGAAGAGATGTTTAAATACCCTCTCTACATCGATCTAGATCGTCCATGCAGAGACACGCGACTCACTCCCAGCCGTTGGATTATTTTTATTTGGGAAATTAATCTGAACCACACAATCATATTAAATCTAGTCGTTCAATCATGCCTGAAGAGAAAATGGATATGGGTCATCCGTGCACATGAGATGAGATCTGGGCCGTTGGATCTACTATCACGTAGATCATTCACGTGGCTTCCCATGTGGACGCGTGTTTGCCACCGGTGCACGGCGACCAGCTGTGTTGTTGACGTGGCAATCCACGTGGCCAAATTTTATTATTTTCATTTTTACCCTAGTTTTTCATATTTTTTTTCAAATAAATCATCTCTTATTTCCATTTTGGCCTTGATTTTTTAAAAATATTTTTAAATACATTCAAAATAAATTTTATTCAAAAATTCAATTAAAAATTAAAATTAAAATTTTCTAATTTATATTATTATTATGATTTAATTATCTCGGGCTTAAATTTCGGGTCAAAGTGTTATAAATCTCTTCCTCTTAAGAAAATTTGGTCTCTTAAATTTGTTATTCTCTCACTAGTCAAATAATTGAGGGGACTGGGTCTTAAAGTCTAATTCTAGCTCCCAAGTGGTCTCGTCCTTTAAGTGATTCTTCTATTAGACCTTAACGACGGGAATTTCTCTATTCCAAAGCACTCTGTTCTTCCGGTCCAAAATATCAACTGGTACCTCCTCGTAGTATAGATACTCATAAAGTGGAAATGACTCATAAGATAAGACATGTGAGGGGTCCGAGTTGTACTTGTGTAACATATACACATGAAATATATTATGAACTTTAGATAGTTTTGGAGATAGAGTTAGTCTATAGGTGAATGTTCCAATCATGTCCAAAATCTTAAACAGTCCGATGAACTGGGGATTTAACTTCCCCTCTTTTCAAACCTGCTGATACTCTTAAAGGGGATGATCTTAAGGAATACTCGATCGCCATTCTCAAATTCTAAATCTCTCTTTCAGATGTCTGCATAACTTTTCTGTCTACTCTGTGTTGTTTGGATATTCTTTCTGATTTTAACTGTAGCAGCTCCGGAAATTTAAAATGGAAATTATATTATGTGTTCAGCCTGACTAGATATCCTGGGAGATGGTGGACGGACCGGGTCCGTAGGGAACCCTGCCGGGATTGTGGTCTCCCATACCGGACGAGGTATGGAGATCTTATGTGTTTTGGCGCCCATACCGGACGGGGTATGGGGACGGCCCGTTTCACCCTCATACCGGACGGGGTATTGAGGTTTATGGTTTTGGCGCCCATATCGAACGGGGTATGGGGACGACTCGTTTCACCCTCATACCAGACGGGGTATTGAGGTTTATGATTTTGGCGCCCATACCGGACGGGGTATGGGGACGGCCCTGGAATCTGATGACGAATGTTAAAGGTTAACGGGTAGTGGGACCCCTATGGACCCCCACGGATACTAGTAGGCTGGTAAATGAGGAAAAGATATGTTGTATAATGATTGAATTACAAAAGGCATGATAAGTGTTATGTTTTACAGTTTATATGATTCCATGATTATGATAATGTTATTACTTTCGTATATTGTTTTATAAATTCCACCGAGGTAAGTGGATGGTAAAGGTTTTATTATTAATAAAAGGATTTGTCGTAAATCATGCTCCATTGGTCTTTTGTGTTTTCTACCCACCTTTACCTCCGTGACGGTGAGATATCGTGATGTCCTTACTGGGCTAGTGTAGCTTATTCCTTATTTAATCATTTCAGATCAGGAAGACATGGTTCCCGAACCCGTTCCGCAGGAGGACGACGAAGGGGATGCCTAGAGACTCCATAGTCATACTCATAGCTTTACTTTCGAGTTTCTTTTTTTTGTTAGTTTAATCTTTTATATTTTGAGCACGTTTTTGGTTTTCGTGTAAGGGATGTTATTCAAATTTTAACTTCGCTTCCGCATTTGATATTTATAATATAAATTCCATTTTAAATTCTGGGACTGCTACAGTTGGTATCAGAGCCGCATTTCCTCGGACCCATCCCTTACACAATAGTGCCTTAGAGAAATACTCACCGATATATCGTTACTCAATCATTCCTTGTGAATGCAGGTACACGGGAATGAGGAGAGGAAGGCCCCCACTAAACCGAGTGGCCCCAGATAATTCACTTCGGGAGGATTTAGATAGACTATTCGAGATGATGGAGGCTCTCGCAGCTGCCCAGCGAAGGCAAGAGGAGAGAAGGGAGTTACCGGGACCTCCTCCGCTGGCGCAGGTTGAGCCCCCGCTACAGCAGGCTGATCCCGAGCCACCCCGGCAAGAGCCTGTTCCTCCACGGTACCACCCGGCACCACAGCCGCGGTACGATCCGGTACCACAACCACAGTACCAACAGGTGCCGCCCCAGCACATTCCAGTGCCCCTACCACATCAGCAGGCGCCACCACAGGGTCCCCCAGTTCACCCTCAGCCGGCCCCAGTTCCTCTACCTCGGGACCCCGCTTCCTCCTTGATTGACCCCGACTTCATGGAGAGGTACAGGAGACTGAACCCTTCTACTTTTTCAGGGGGATCCTCTTTCGAAGAGGCCCAATACTGGCTGGCAGAGACTGAGAGAGCTTTTGAGACCTTGGGAGTAGTTCCTGAGCAGAGGGCTGCCATTGCCTCCTACATGCTGGTAGGGGAAGCAGTACGCTGGTGGGAGCTCAAGCGGGCCACCCTGCCTGTACCAGTTACTTGGGAGCAGTTCCTAGCGGCCTTCCATGCAGAGTATCTCCCTAAACACATCCAATATTTAAAGGAAATGGAATTTGCTCAATTGGTCCAGGGAAACATGACAGTGTCGGAGTATGCCCGCAAGTTCCTGGAGCTGGGCCGACATGCCCCGGAGACATTGTTGGATGAGGGCCGAAAGGCCAGGAAATTCCAGTGGGGTCTCCGCCCGGCGATCAGACATCACTTATTGGTGATGGAGCTCGAGACATATTCGGCAATCCTGGCAAAGGCGCAGATCATAGAAATGAGCTTCAACACCCGCCCTCAGCTAGCGGGAAGTTCCCGACCCTCAGCCCCGCTCCGCAGGCCAGCTCCTACCATGACTGTCCAACCCAGTAAGAGGCCCAGACCTGCCGTCCAGGCCCCTCCTCAGGCTATGGGGGCAGCACGTGGGAAGATCTGCCAGTACTGCGGCAGGGATCATGGGGACCGACCCTGCTACCGCCTCAACAACACCTGTCGCATATACGGCAGTGCCCAGCACTATGCGAGGGAGTGCCCTAGGAACCAGAATCAAGGGAGGCCTCCAATCCAGGGCAGAGTTTACAACCTTACCCAGAAGGATGCCGACGCAGACCCGGACGTGGTACACGGTATGTATACTATCTCTGGCCACATTGCTCATGTTTTGTTTGATACTGGTGCATCACATTCTTTTATTTCACATGTTCTTGCTTCCAAAATTTGTGTATCACCCAATAGACTTAATTCATTATTGCTTGTATCTACCGCTGGGGGGGAGACATTGCTAGGAGAGGTTGTCTATAGGGCATGTGCCGTGGAGATAGCAGATAGGAAATTGAGGGTAGACCTGATAGGGTTAGACACAGGGGATTTTGATGTAATCCTAGGAATGGATTGGCTAGCGGCGTATCACGCCACCATAGACTGCTTTAACAAAAAGATTGTATTTAATCCTCCCAACGAGGAGCCATTTACAAGTTAATAAAATTATTCGGTACTGATTTCCCCTAATGGCAAATTCTTTTCTTCTTAATTCCCAATGCCTTAATATTGTATTTTCTCTAACTAGGTAAACCCAAGAAAGAAGTTTGTATCCAAGAGATTCCAGTAGTCCGAGACTTTCCAGACGTATTTCCGGATGAACTGCCCGGTCTACCAGGGGACAGAGAGGTCGAGTTCACCATAGACTTACAGCCAGGAACCCAGTCCATCTCGGTAGCTCCTTACCGAATGAGCCGCATTGAGATGGAAGAGCTAAGGAAACAAATCACTGAGCTACAAAACAGTGGCTTCATTAGACACAGCATTTCCCCATGGGGTGTCGGGGTTACTTTTGCAAAGAAAGGGGATGGAACGTTGAGACTGTGCATTGATTATAGAATGATAAACAAGGTAACAATTAAGAACAAATACCCTCTTCCCCGGATTGATGACCTTTTCGAGTTGCAGGGTGCACAAGTCTTCTCCAAAATAGATCTACGATCAGGTTACCATCAGGTAAAAGTGAGAGCCGAAGACATCCCCAAGACGGCATTCCGAACCAGGTACGGACACTATGAGTTCCTGGTTATGCCGTTTGGGCTAACCAACGCCCCGGCCATCTTTATGGATCTAATGAACAGAATCTTCAGAGAATTCTTGGATCAATTTGTCATCGTGTTCATCGATGATATCTTAGTCTACTCAAAAAGTAGGGAAGAACATGCTCATCATCTTGCCCAAGTCCTGCAGGTACTCAGGGAAAAGAAGTTGTATGCGAAGTTGAGCAAGTGTGGATTTTGGCTCGAACAAACCGCCTTCCTAGGGCATGTTTTATCGAAGGAAGGGGTGTCGTGTAGCAGCTCCGAAAATTTATAATGGAATGTATATTAAAAATATCAAATGCGGAAGCGAAGTCAAAATTTGAATAACATCCCTTACACCAAAACTAAAAACGTGCTCACAAAATTTAAAGGATCAAACTACCTAAGGGAGAAAACTCAAAAGTAAAAACTACGAATGTGACTATGGAGTCTTTAGGCGTCCCCTTCGTCGTCCTCCTGCGGAACCGGCTCGGGAACGATGTCCTCTTGATATGAAATGATTAAATAAGGAATGAGCTACACTAGCGCAGTAAAGACATCACGATATCTCACCGTCACAGAGGTAAAGGTGGGTAGAAAACACAAAAAGACCAATGGAGCATAATTTACAACAAATCCTTTTATCGATAATAAAACCTTTACCATTCACTTACCTCGGTGGAATTTATAAAATAATATACGAAAGCAATAACATCATCATCATCATGAAAACATATATATGAACTGTATAACATAATACCTATCACACTTTTCGTAATTCAATCGTTACTCAACATATTTTCCTAATTCACCAGCCCACTAGTATCCATGGGGATCCATAGGGGTCCCGCTACCCGTTAATCCGTAACACTTGAAATCATATTCCAGGGCCGTCCCCATACCCCGTCCGGTATGGGCGCCAAAACACATAAGATCTCCATACCCCGTCCGGTATGGGAGACCACAATCCCGGTAGGGTTCCCTACGGACCCGGTCCGTCCACCATCTCCCAGGATATCTAGTCAGGCTGAACACATTATACAATTTCCATTCACATAATCTTTCATTCTCCTTTTCCCTCAGTCAGCATTATCAATCACATACAAACAAGCAAAACGATAATTTACGCCAAACAGACAACATATAGCATCAACATCCCGGTCATTCAATCCATAATCAATAAAACAGTAAAACATGCACACGAAACTATAAAATGAAAACATCGAACCTCATGCTGCATTTAAAACTGTAAAACAGGCCAAATAACAGTTAACCGACAAATACACTAGACTTGGGCTCCATTAGCGACCTTAAGCAATTTCACACATTCGTTGATTCATAAAATACCGTTTTATCATTTATTGAACTTTAAAACCGTGATAGGAAATAAGGTGAGGGGTCCTTACTCGTTTCGGGGTCCAAACACGGCTTCACAGTGAGCTTGCAGGCTGTCCCTAATTTTTCCTGAATTTTCCTCGGGGAACTGAAACGCACTACTGGTACCTGCACCTGTTCCAAAAAAATCCCAAATTAGGCCCAGGGCCCCTTTCGGCCCAAATCGCAACTCCGGACCGAGAAGAAAAAAAAAAGCCACGTCGGCAGCCACGTCAGCAGGCCCGGTCAGCAGTCCCGGCCAACCGGGACCTGCCACGTGGCAAAACCACGTCGTTCTAAAAAGGGCCACGTTGGCGATCCGCGTGGGCGCGATCGGACGGCCCAGATCAAGCGTGCGATCGGACGGTCCAGATTCAATCAAAAACGGACGGCCCAGATTAAAACAAAATGGACGGCTGAGATCAAAAGGCAAAGGGTTATAAATAGAACCCCCACACCAGACCACAAACCCTAGCCGCCTGCCGCTTGCCAGAGAAGACGAACCAGAAGCCGGCCGCCGCCACCCGCCGCCGCACCGGGGAAATTTTTGACCGTCGATCGAGGTAAATTTCATACCCCCGACTCGTTTTTCCACGCTAATTCCTCCTGTGGTCAAATTGGAGCCAAAATCCCGGCCAAACGGCCGGAATACACGGCCGAAGCCCAGCAGCGCTGCCGCGCCCCTTCTCGGTTTTTACCTCTGATGAGGCCCTTCCCGGCCTCCGTTTGATGCAATTTTTATATCACCGTGATCACCATTCTTTTCTCTACAGGTTGACTGGAGCCGAATCACCAAAACACGAACCTCGCCGGAGAGCCGCCGCACCCGAGAGCGCCGCTGCCGGTAAGCTCCGTTTTTCTGTGATTTTTTTGGCCCCCCGAGGGCCCTAGGGTTGTTTTCTCGTAGGGACCGATGCGAGTGTGGCCGAATTCGGCCGGAAACGGTTGAAAACAGCCAACCCGAGGCAAATCGTCGCCGCCAGCGGCGGTGCTGTCGCCGGAGCACGGCGGAGCCGCCGTGCCGGAGTTGCGATATTGGCCGAAAGGGGCCCTGGGCCTAATTTGGGATTTTTTGGAACACGTGCAGGTACCAGTAGTGCGTTTCAGTTCCCCGGAAAAAATTCAGGAAAATTAGGGACAGCCTGCAAGCGCACTGTAAAGCCGTGTTCGGACCCCGAAACGTGTAAGGACCCCTCACCCTATTTCCTATCACGGTTTTAAAGTTCAATAAATGATAAAACGGTATTTCATGAATCAACGAATATGTGAAATTGCTTAAGGTCGCTAATGGAGCCCGAGTCTAGTGTGTTTGTCGGTTAACTGTTATTTGGCCTGTTTTACAGTTTTAAATGCAGCATGAGGTTCGATGTTTTCATTTTATAGTTTCGTTTGCATATTTTACTGTTTTATTGATTATGGATTGAATGACCAGGATATTGATGCTGTATGTTGTCTGTTTGGTATAAATTATCGTTTTGCTTGTTTGTATGTGATTGATAATGCTGACTGAGGGAAAAGAAGAATGAAAGATTATGTAAATAGAAATTGTATAATGTGTTCAGCCTGACTAGATATCCTGGGAGATGGTGGATGGACCGGGTCCGTAGGGAACCCTACCGGGATTGTGGTCTCCCATACCGGACGGGGTATGGAGATCTTATGTGTTTTGGCGCCCATACCGGACGGGGTATGGGGACGGCCCGTTTCACCCTCATACCGGACGGGGTATTGAGGTTTATGGTTTTGGCTTCCATACCGGACGGGGTATGGGGATGGCCCGTTTCACCCTCATACCGGACGGGGTATTGAGGTTTATGATTTTGGCGCCCATACCGGACGGGGTATGGGGACGGCCCTGGAATCTGATGACGAATGTTAAAGGTTAACGGGTAGCGGGACCCCTATGGACCCCCACGGATACTAGTAGGCTGGTAAATGAGGAAAAGATATGTTGTATAATGATTGAATTACAAAAGGCGTGATAAGTGTTATGTTTTACAGTTTATATGATTCCATGATTATGATAATGTTATTGCTTTCGTATATTGTTTTATAAATTCCACCGAGGTAAGTGGATGGTAAAAGTTTTATTATTAATAAAAGGATTTGTCGTAAATCATGCTCCATTGGTCTTTTGTGTTTTCTACCCACCTTTACCTCCGTGACGGTGAGATATCGTGATGTCCTTACTGGGCTAGTGTAGCTTATTCCTTATTTAATCATTTTAGATCAGGAAGACATGGTTCCCGAGCCCGTTCCGCAGGAGGACGACGAAGGGGATGCCTAGAGACTCCATAGTCATACTCATAGCTTTACTTTCGAGTTTCTTTTTTTTGTTAGTTTAATCTTTTATATTTTGAGCACGTTTTTGGTTTTCGTGTAAGGGATGTTATTCAAATTTTAACTTCGCTTCGGCATTTGATATTTATAATATAAATTCCATTTTAAATTCCGGGGCTGCTACATTAACTATCTTAATTGTGGTCTCATCTATAAGGTCTGGGCCAATCAATTTCCTATACCCACATCTTTCCAACAGAATGACGATCTATAGGGTCAGTCATACAATGTCTCATATGAAGTTTTGTCGATACTTGCTTGATAATTATTATTATAGGTAAACTCTATCAAGGGTACGTGATCGTCCTAATACCCTTCAAAGTCTAGAACACAAACTCTGAGCATATCCTCAAGTGTACGAATAGTTCGTTCTGATAATCCATTTGTTTAAGGGTAAAATATTACGCTAAGAGATAGTTTTGTTCCCATTGCTCACTGAAAATTTGACCAAAATCGAGAGGTGAACCTAGGGTCCCTGCATGATATCACTGTCATCAAAACTCTATGTAACCTGACTATCTCCCGAATATAGATTCTGTCTAGCTTGTGTAAGGGGTCGATCATTCTGATGGCCAAGAAATAAGAGGATTTGGTGAGTCGGTCAATAATTACCCAAATTGCATTATGTCTCGAGTGCGCCCTAGACAACCTTGTCACAAAATTAATAGTGATATGTTCCTTTTTCAACTCCAAGACAGGTAATGGCTAAAGTAGCCCACTTGAGCGTTGATGTTCTACCTTGATCTAGTGATATACAAGGCACTTGGAAACGAAATCGATAATTTCTCTTTTCATCATATTCCACCAGAATTGGGGTCGCATGCTTTGATATATCTTAGTACTTTCGGGATGCATGGTAAACTTTAAACTGTGAGCCTCTGTCATGATATCTCTTTTCAGGTCACTGTCATTTCAAATACATATCCTATATTAGAATCTGAACAACTCATCGGCAGATATTTGGAATTTTGAATTTAAACCATGTTCTATATCATTTATGAGAGTTGCTAGAGTGGGATCAATCAGTTGAACTTCCTTTATTCTCTGAATCAATTAGGGTTAAACAACTAGAGACATGTGGCCTTTTTCAAATCCCATAGTTGTATCTGTTGTGCAGTCTTTATTACCCTACATTCAGAAACCATTATGTGAGCCAAAATACTTGTACTTTTCTTACTGAGAGCGTCAGCTACCACATTATCTTTACCTGGGTGATACAAAATTTTACAATCGTAGTCCTTGAAGAGCTTTATCCAACATCTCTAATGTATGTTGAGATCCTTTTGAGTGAATATATATTTTAAACTCTTATGGTTGGTATAAATCTCAAATATTTCCCCATACAGGTAGTGTTGTCAGATCTTCAAGATGTGGATAATGACGGCAAGTTCTAAGTCTTGGGTGAGATAATTCTTTTTATGAGTTTTCAACTATCTAGACCCATAGACTATGACATTTTCGTGCTACATCAGAACGTACCACAATCTTTGGTAGGACGCATTACTGTATACTGTATATCCATCTATCTCACTCAGCAAAGCTAAAACTAGTGCGGTAGTTAATCACTTCTTGAGTTTTGTAAATCTCCTTTCACGTTCATCATTTCACTTAAACTTAATATTTTTCTTCATAAGTCAGGTCAAGGGTGCAGCGAGGCTTTAAAACCTTTTTATACACCTGCAGTAATAACTTGTCAAGCCCAAAAAGCTTCGAATTTTCTTAACCGAAGTTAATTTCTTACAACCCATCACTGCCTCAACCTTTTCAGGATTCAGTAATACTTCATCTTTTGATATTATGTGCCCTAGGAAGGTAGTCTGCTCAAGCCAAAATCCACATTTACTCAGTTTTGCATATAGTTTCTTTTTCCTAATAACCTATAAAACCTGAGTTAGATACTAAGCGTGTTCATCTCTACTCTGTGAATAGAAAAGAATATCATCAATAAACATTATGACAAACTGATCTAAAAATTACTTTAAGACTCTATTCATCAAGTCCATAAAAATAGCAAGTGTATTGGTTAGTCTGAATAGCATAACCAGGAATTCATAGTGCTTATACCGAGTTCTGAAAGCCATCTGGGGGATGTCTTCTACTCTAATATTTACTTGATGGTAGCTCGAATGCAAGTCAATCTTGGAGAAAACCTGAGCACTGTGTAACTAATCGAAAAGATTATCAATCTTGGGGAGGGAGTACTTGTTCTTGATTGTGACTCTATTCAATCTCTTGTAGTCAACACACAACCTTAAGGACCCATTACATTTCTTTGCGAACATGACTCCAGCACCCCAAGAAAATATACTATGTCAGATGAACCCATCATCCTACAATTCCTTGATCTCTTTTCTCAATTCTTTCATCTCAACATGACTTATTCGGTAAGGGACAATTGAAATGGGTTGGATATCAGGTTAAAGATCTATGGTGATTGTGACTCTATTCATAAATTTAACTTCTTTATCCATCAATAGTTCCGGTAGTCCATCAGGGAATACCTCTAAAAAATCTCGAACCACGAGAATCTCTTGAATGCAAAACGTTCGAAAAATCTCGGATCACATGAATCTCTTGAATATAAATTTTTTTTAGACTTGTCTAACGTAGAAAAGAATAATTGAGTTAAAACATCAGATAAACAATGCAGTTACCATGAGGGAATAATATCTAAAACTTTTATTAATTTGTGAAGAACTTTTCGTTAGGAATGTTGAATACAAGTTTCTTATAAAAATAATTTACGGTGGCGTGACATACTGCTAACCAGTTCATTCGCAAAATTATAATCAAAATTCTCCGTGTCTAATGCTATCAGATTTAGACTCAATTTTTTACTTGCTATTTCTACGATACAAGCTTTGTATATAACATTCCCTAATAGTATTTAATTCTCAAGTATAGACACAAACAACACAAATCAAGATTTTCAGGTAACACATTTAATTTTTTCGTAAAAGCATGTGAAACAAAAGAATGTTAAGTACTAGTATCAATTAAAATATGTGCAAAACGATTACAAATAGTGTACATATTCTGTATCATATCTAAGTTGGCTTCAGCATCCTGCTGGGTGAGAGTATAGACTCTGTCCTGAACTGGAGGTTTAGCCTGATTCTAATTTCACGGATACTTTCTCGCATAGTACTGGGCACTTTTGCATATACAACATGTGTTGTTGAGGCGATAACATGGCTGGTCTCCATGGTCTTTGCCACAGTACTGCCAAGTCCTGTTGCATCCTGTTGTCGGGGCTTGAGGAGAGTTTGATTCGTGGGCCTAGGTCTCTTGTTCTGCTGATTCGGTGTAGTAGGTGTTGGTCTGCGATGTGGAACCAAGGGCTTGAAATTACCTACTACTGGAGAAAAGATGTAGAGATTCCTTTCTATTAGTTGTATCTTGGCCAAAACTGTCGAGTATGTGCTCAGCTCGAATACATACAGTTGCTGTCTAATCTCATGACGATGACCCCGCTCAAATTTTCTTATCTTTTTGCCTTTGTCCATCATGCTCTTAGGAGAGTATCGGCTTGACTCCATAAATTTTTGTGCATACTTGAATACTGTCATATCACCTTGGACTAGGTGTGCAAACTCCATCTCCTTCAAATGCCAAAAATGTTCTAACAGGTACTCTGCATTGAAAGCTGACAAAAACTGTTCCCAAGTAACTGAAATGGGTAAGGTGGTCTGCTTCAGTTGCCACCAATGCCCTGCCTCACCCACGAACATATAAGTGAGAAGTATGATCTTCTGTTCGGTAACCACCCCAAGAGTTACGAATATCTTCTTTGTTTTTGCTAACCAGTACTCAGCTTCTTCAAAAGTGGATGCCCTTGCAAAAGTGAATGTCCTTTTAAGAAAATAATCAAGAAACAATACCCAAACTACTTTTGCAGTAGTCTTTTTTACCTTTTGTACATTTTAATATAGTTTGGATCCATCCCTTGTGGAGTTGGGTCTTGTTGAAGAGGAACTAGATTATGTTGGGGAGGGATCAAGTGACTCTATGACGGCACCTAATTATATGGTGGGGGCACCATATTGTACTATGGCAGTGCCGAATAATGGTGAAGGAGCAGGGTTATACCGATGTGGCATTGGATATTTTCGTTGTAGGGGTGGCTCATACTGTGGCAATGGTGTAGGGTCAGGTAACTCCATCCTCTCTTCCCTACCTTACTGGACAGAGATGAGTCTTTCCAGTATCTCGAAGAACCGATCGACATCCTCTCGAAGTAACCCATCCTGGGCTACTCTGTTCAATGGGGGCATTCCTCTCCTCATGTCTTTGTACCTGCATTTCACAATGAAGAGTTGAGTATCAGGTTGTATTGAATGATTCTAACATTTATACAAGGAATAGTTCCAAGAAATATGGCTCTTATACCAATTGTAAAAACCCACAATTAGCTAAATAATGGTATTAAAATTTATTAATTTTGTGGAAGCAATTTAAAATTTGGAGTTACATTCTTTGCACAGTTTAATTAAAATATTAAATAGAGATAGGTGAATATCTTTTTAAGAAAATTAAAATAATAGAAATAGAAATGTAACTAAATTTTTATAGGGTTAACCTCCGCAGGACAACTCTAATGGGATGCAGGAGGCAACTTTAAGTCACTAACTTTCTTCCTGTTCAAGATCTAGATCTTGCTCTTTGTGATATGAAATGTTTAAATAAAGGGGATGAGCTACAATAGCTCAGTAAGAATGTCAACACTTAACAATCGATACGAAAAATCAAAGGTTGGTAAAAATCATAAAATAACCAATAAAGCTATTTTTCCTTTTATGTAAATTCATTTAATAAAAAAAACATAAGTTTTGTGCTCACCTTTTAAGTTTTTAAATTCAACTTGTGAAGACAATAATTAAGATTCATGATGCATTCCAAGGAATAATAATAATCAACCTTATCTTTTTACCTACGTACCAGTACTTTTGGGAGTCCATAGGGGCTCTCTCTATACGTGGACCCAACATCTAATTTATTTATTAATCGATCGTCTCTATACTTTATTCGGTAATGGGCGCTAAACGTATCACCGTCTCAATATTTTGTCTAATATAAAGGTGAACAAATACTTCCTAACCCCTTTCGGTATAGGACTTCCTAAACCTGTTCGACTAAGGTAATGTCTATGGTAGGGTTCGCCTTATATACCGGGTCCGTACACCCTTTTTCATGATACCCGGTAAGCTTTTTATATACATGTTCACATTATAAATCAGCCACCAATTACACACAACCATCTCATTCTATATTTACATAATAATAGAGCAGTAATTACACAGACAATATAAATAAATAGATTAACAACTAATGGAGACATAATCAATACATTTATTGTAAACCAATCACTAGATGAGGATAAAAACAGTTGAGTAGCCTAATGAACAAGGAAGCAATTAAAACTAATAAATTAAAGTCTACGAAGTAACGATAAACAAGTAAAATAGTATGGCAATAAATGGGCACATAAATAAGCTAAGGCAATTATACACTAACCAGTTACCAATATCACTGGTGACTTGTATTTAATTAATCAGAGATTTTTAATATTTATAAATTACATCGTTATTATTTATTAAACTTTAATTATTAGTAATGAGAGAAAAGGGTGAGGTATTCTTACTCCAAGTCGGTATTCGAAATACTATCTTTTTCACTGCACTTCTCAGTGGTTCTCGAATTTCTTGGACTTTTTATGCGAAAATCAAAAATATATGTCACGTATTCCGATATACCCCAAAAAGGCCAAAATAAAGGTTTTTAAATTTTTATGGCCAATTTAGGGTTCGGGCACGGCGCACCGCCGTGCTCCAGCGCCGACTCCACTGCCTACGACGATGTCTCCTCTCGGTCTAACTGGTTTCGATAGGTTTCATGCGAAAACATACAAAGAATGAGGTTAGGCGGCCTTTGTTGGCTGGAAAAGGAAAAATCGAAGCATTATCGACGAGGGGGTTTTCTGGTGCAGCGACTCCGCCGTTCATCTCTCGTGGCTAGGAATTTTCTTCAGTCGACCTGCACCAGAAAAAGATTAGGGACACAATGGTCGAAAGATTAAAGGGAATGGAAAATGGGATCAGGCTCATTAAAGTGATTTTTAGGTTGCGACCGCAGCAGCTCAACCAAGCTCCGCTATCAGTTTCAGGCTTCTATTTTGGCTTTTTGGCACCAATATGGATGTAGGGAGGCTTAAAATCAAATTTCGAAACGAAAGAAGGAAAAAACTTACCTCCCCAGTGTCAACGGCGACTTTGGTGCGACGGCGACAACTGTCGACTTTTCTTCTAGCCGCCCTTCTTTTTCTTCTCAGGCGAGGTCAAGTGCGGTTAAGGTTAGAGTTTTTGCGGAGAGATGCTTAAATACCCTCTTTGCGTCGATATGGGCCATCCGTGTAGGAACACGTGGCCCACTCCCAACCATTGGATCGTTCTTATTTGGAGAATTAATCTAGACTGCACGATCAGATTAAATCTAGTTGTTCGATTACACTTGAAGAAACGGATCTGAGCCGTTCGTGCTCGTGGGAGGAGATCTGGGTCGTTGGATCTGCTGGCATGCGGATCGCCCATCTAGCTTCCCGTATGGACACGTGTCTGCATTTTTACCACACGGCGCACGACGACTGGCCGCGCTACTGACGTGGTGGTCCTTGGGCCCAATTTTGTTATTTTCACATTTTCTTCAGTTTTTCAGATTTTTTTTCAAATAAGTTCTCTCTTATTTCTACTTTGACTCTAATTTTTAAAAATATTTTCAAATACATTCAAAACAAAATTTTCTTCAAAAATTCAATTAAAAATTAAAATTAAAATTTTCTAATTTATAATGATTTAATTATTCCGAACCTAAATTTCATATTCGAGTGTTACAATAATTTATACATATAAGTTTACATTGTAAATTAAAACCCGACAATATATATATAACTCTATAATTATTCTAAAATTTTAAAATATAATATTCTATTCATATCATAAGTACTTATGAAAATAACTCAGGACATGTAATATGGATAATATGTTAACAAAATTATATTTTCATTTTTTTTTTTTGAAAAATATAAAGTCTAATAATGTAATACTCGAGTTCGGAATTTGGTCTGGGATTAATTTTAACATAAAAAAATGTATAAAAAACTTATTTTTGAAATTAATAAATTTTAATTTAATGTGAAATTATAAAAAAAAAGTTGAAAATGAAATTGAAAACAATTTTTGGAAAAAAAAATGTGAAAATTTGGGTTCAGAGAGTGTTTTTAAAAGAAAAATCATAAATTGGGGGTCAGAAAGCAATTAAAGAAAATTTTGTCACATAGAACCACCCAGTCAGCAGTCTCGACGAATCGGAATGCGCCGCATGACAAGGCACGCTGACTCGGTGCCATGCGGGAGGCCACGCTGGCAATCCACGTGCCCACGATCGGACGACTCGGAAGCATTCTCGTACGTGTGGACGGTCCAGATCCATTTCCTCCTCAGGCGCGATCGGACAGTTGCGATTAAATGTGATAAATGGTCCAGATTCATTCTGTCTTTAAACACGATCGGACGGTCAAGATCAAATCCCAATGAATGGTCCAAATTTATTTTTTTAAACACAATTGGACGATCGAGATCAAACACGATGAACGGTCAAGATTAACGCGATACGGGTATAAATATTTCGCATCACACTGAACCCAAACCCTAGCCGCCAGCTTCCCGTCGGAGAAGAAGAACCAATAGCCAGAGAAAGGAGCCGATCGTTGCTCGCCGCCGTGCTAGAGCCACCTCTGACCGATAAAAAAGATAAAAATTATCCTATCCGCTCGAATTTGATTCTGAGCACCCCATGTAACACCCATTAATTTTATCATTTTTATTATTATTATTATTAATTTTTAATTTATTTTATTTAGTTTATTTTGTAATTATTGAATTTTAATTGATTTATTTAATTTAATTTAATTTAATTTAATAAAAATAAAAATAATAATAATGATAAAATTGGGTAAAAATATTAATTGGATTTAATTGAAATTGATTTTGAGAAAAAGGGGTGAAAATTTGGATTCTGGGGTATTTTTGAAAAGAAAATCGGAAATCGGGGGTCAAAACGTAATTTAAAAAAGTTGTGCCCCGTCAGCACCACGTCAGCAGCCACATCAGCGGCCCAGTCAGCAGCCCTGGCCAACCAGGACCTGCCGCGTGGCAAGGCCACGCCGACCCGAGAACGGACCACGTGGGCGATCTGCGTGCGCGCGATCGGACAGCCCAGATGCGTCCCTGCACGCACGGACGGTCCAGATGCACGCGCACGGACGGCCCAGATTCAATCAAGTACGGACGGCTCAGATTTAATCGCGATGGACGGTCCAGATTTAACCCAAATTAAATCGCGATCGAATGGGCTAGATTAAATCAAGATGGACGGTTGTGATTAAAAGGCAAAGGGTATAAATAAACCCCCCACACCTGACCACAAAAACCCTAGCCGCCAGCCCTCGCCGGAGAAGACAAACCAGACGACGAAGGAGCCGACCGCCGCCACCCGCCGCCGCATCGGGGAGTTTTTCGACCGCCGATCGAGGTAAATTTCATACCTCCTGCTCGTTTTTCAATGCTGAGTTCCCCTGTGGCCAAATCGGAGCCAAACTCCCGGTCAAACGGCTGAAAAATACGCCCGAAACCCAGCGGCGCCGCCGCGCCCCTCCTCGATTTTTGCCTCCAATGAGGCCCTTCCCGGCCTCCGTTTGATACAATTTTTATATCACCGTGGTCACCATTCTTTTCTCTACAGGTTGATCGGAGCCAAATCACCAAAACACGAACCTCGTTGATGAACCGCCGCACCCGAGAGCACCGCCGCTAGTAAACATCGGTTTTTCGTAATTTTTTTGGCCCCCCGAGGATCCTAGGGTTGTTTTATCGCAGGGACCGATACAAGTGTGGTCGAATTTGGCCGAAAACGGCCAACCTGATGCGAATTGCCGCCGTGCCAGAATTGCGATATTGGCCGAAAAGGGCCCTGTGTCTAATTTGGGATTTTTTGGTTCACGTTTAGGTACTAGTAGTGCATTTCAGTTCCCCGGGAAAAATTAAGGACAGCCTGTAGGCGCACTGTAGAGCCGTATTCAGACCCCGAAACAAGTAAGGACCCCTCACCCTATTTCCTATCACGGTATTAAAGTTCAATAAATGATAAAACGGTATTTCATGAATCAATAAATGTGTGAAATTGTTTAAGGTCGCTAATGGAGCCCGAGTCTGGTGTGTTTGTCGGTCAGCTGTTGTTTGGCCTATTTTATAGTTTTAAATGCAGTATGAGGTCTGATATTTTCATTTCATAGTTTCGTATGCATATATCATTGTTTTATTGATTATGGGTTGAATGACTGAGAACCCGATGTTGTATGTTGTCTTGTTTGGCATAAATTACTAGTTTGCTTGTTTGTGTGTGATTTGATGATGCTGACTGAGAAAAAAGGGGAATAAAAAGTTATGTAAATTGATAATTGTATAATGTGGTCAGCCTGACTAGATATCCTGGGAAATGGTGAACGGACCGGGTCCGTAAGGAACCCTACCGGGATTGTGGTCTCTCATACTGGACGGGGTATGGAGACCTTATGTGTTTTGGCGCCCATACCGGATGGGGTATGGGGACGGCCCGTTTCACCCTCATACTGGACGGGGTATTGAGGTTTATAGTTTTGGCGCCCATACCGGACGGGATATGGAGACAGCCCTGAAATCTGATTACAATGGTTAAGGGTTCACGGGTAGCGGGACCCCTATGGACCCCCATGGATACTAGTAGGCTGGTAAATAAGGAAAAATATGTTGTGTAATGATTGAAATGCAAAAAGCGTGATAAGTATTATGTTATACAGTTCATATGATTTCATGATGATGATAATGTTATTGCTTTCGTATGTTGTTTTATGAACTTCACCGAGGTAAGTGGATAGTAAAGGATTTTATTATTGATAAAAAAATTTGTTGTAAATTATGCTTCATTGGTCTTTTTATGTTTTCTACCCACCTTTACCTCTGTGACGGTGAGATAGTGTGATGTCTTTACTGGGCTGGTGTAGCTCATTCCTTATTTAATCATTTCAGATCAGGAAGACATTGTTCCCGAGCCCGTTCCGCAGGAAGACGGCGAAGGGGACGCCTGAAGACTCCGTAGTTATATTTATAGCTTTTATTTTCGAGTTTCTCTTTTAGTTAGTTTGTTCTTTTATACTTTGAGCACGTTTTTTTGGTTTTAGTGTAAGGGATGTTAATCAAATTTTTTATTACGCTTCCGCATTTGACATTTTTAATACACATATTTCATTTTAAAATTTCGGGGCCGTTACACCCCATGACTAAATCGGAGCAAAAGGAATGGCGGGTGAGCCAAAAACTGCAGGCAAAGTCCGGCGGTACCTCCGCAGGTAAAACCCGCAACCACCTCCGATGAGCTCATTCCTGTTTCCCATTTCGTGCGATTTTTCCACAGTTGTGTTTACCATTCTGTTTTCTATAGGTTGACTAAAGAAAAACGTCCAGCTGCAAAGGTGAGTCGGCGGAGCCGCCGCACCGAAAAATTTCACCAACAGTAGATTTTTATTTTTTGACTTTTTTTCGATCAACCGAAGCCCCCTAACGTGTTTTCTCGCAGGGATGAGTATAAAACCGACTAAAATCGGTCAAAAATTGCTAGGCTGAGGCAAATGACCGTCGCGAACGGCGGTGTTGTTGCCGAGTACGGTGGTGCTGCCGTACTAGAATCCCAAAATTGGCCAGAAAAAGATTTTTAACACCGATTTTGAATTTTTTTTGGTATTTTAGGAACGTGAAGCGTGTTTTAATCTCTGCAGAAAAATTCAGAAAATCCAGGGATCGCCAGTAGGCACAGTAGAAAGTTCAGTATTTCGGACACCAATTCGAGTAAGAATTACTCACCTTATTCTCTGTTATGGAATTGAAGCTTAATAATCGATAATATGATATTTTGTGTAATTTAAAAAACTTTGAGAATAATTACAGGTTACTAATGGAGACTGAACCGTTTAATTATTTATTTATTCTGTTTAACTCATTATTGAATTTATAATTTTAAATACATTATGATATACTGGAATGATTGAATGATTTAGTTGTGCTTCCTTGATATATATATTGCTAGTCTTGCGTGATTTATGGTTGATTTGTGAAATTAAAAATTAATATGCAAATAGAAAATTATTTGGTCATGTGAATTAATGAATGGTAGTCTTATTAGATATCCTGTAAGATGGTGGATAGACCAAGTACATAAGGAACCTTATCGTGAACGTTGCCTCATAGCAGACATGGTATCAAGGAATTGTATTTTTGGCGCTCATACCAAATGGGGTATGGGGATGACCCGATTCACCCTCATACCGGACGGGGTATTGAGGGATGATATTTTTGGCACTTATACCGGATGGAGTATGGGGACGGCCGGAGTTCACCGTAGTGGGACATCAGTATGGGTCCCAGAGATACCAGTAGGCAAATAAAAAGAAAAAATTGTTGTTTTTGGTCACTTGAATATAAGATTTGAATGTTAATTGAGTTATTATCTCTATAGGTTGATTTTGAAAATCTCGTAACGGTAAATATATACAATAAATAGTTTTTCTTATGATAAATGAATTTATTTAAATCAAGAGCTCCATTCTCGTAACTATATTAGTCATTCTAAATTATTATGTAAGGAATGTAAACTCGAAACTCTATTATTTCACTTCCATATTTAATTTATAATTTTATTCCCTTTTAAGTTCTGGGTCTTTACAAATAAAATTTGTTCAAGAAATATAATAGTTTAGAGATAGTTAATTAAAGTTCAATAAGCGAGCTAAAATAACTTAACATAAATCATATAAAGAATTAATTGGAAGACAATTTATATTTGGATCATTCCTAATTTTATCATAAATATTATAAATTTTAATATAATATTTATTTAAATTTTGACAAAGTAAATGTCTTCCCTTTTGTCTTCTCTTGATATCTTAATTATTCCAAATTTGCATGCTACGAAAGAGTTGGTAACAAAATTGATAATTGTTTTTGTTTTGGTCTTACTATGCACATTCAAGTATTGTAATAATTAATTTGATTAATATATATATATATACTGATAATTTATAATATTAGATGATAGATTAAATTATTTAATTATTTGTTTTTAAAATGAATAATATTTATTTATTTGATTTTTGACTCTTTATTGTTTTCTTTTTAGTCTATTTTCAAATTAAATTATTTGAAATGAATAATATTTAATTGTTTCATTTTGGTCAAACCGACGGTTCTTCTGTTTTAATTATAGACAATACATACAATATATATATACACATTAAAGATTGGTGCAGAGTGATAAAATTATGCTAATACATACAACATAGATGTGCGGATTTTAGCCCAATATTATGGAACCCAATACCCCAGTTTAGCTCACAATTGAGTACACAACAGTAATGTAATTGTTTTGTAATAAAAAAATTATATTTTATTAATAAAATAATAAATAAATATAAATTTTGCAAATTTGAATCCTTAGTTGTAAATAATAAATATAAATTCTGCATAAAATATTTAAATGTAAAAATAAAATAATACAAACTATATATTTAAAAAAATTGATATGAACTCATGTAATTTTTATTTAAGAAATCAACTATATTAAATAGAAAAAAAGGATATACAAACGTTATAAAAATTAAATAACTGTTAACCCACTAATAAAATTATTAACCTATTAACTCATAATTATTAAAATTAAATAAAAGAATTGATATAAACTCAACTGGTTTTTACTAATAAAATCATTAAAATTAAATTTAAAAAATAATAAACAAAAGTTATAAAAATTAAATAACTATCAACCCATTAAAAAAATTACTAACTCATTAACTAGTAATTATTAAAATTAAGAAACAAATACTCTATTGTTAATATACTACTATTTTATAATTAACTCATTATTATTTTATTACTGTTTAAATTAAATCACTATTAATTTAAGCAGTCACTAATTCATTCGTGACTAATAATTCTTAAAAATATATAATACTTAATTTGGTGAAATAGGTATGGAAGGGTGAGATCTTTCTCCTACTATGCCTCACCATATTTTTACCCAGTTGTACTTTACCGCCCATATTTTTTTACCCTTACCTCACAGACCAATATGGAATAATCAGATTTTACCATCCCTATGTTTACATTGCCATCTCCTTCAAAAATCCGTCAAAAAGAACCATTATCTAAAAGTTGATCAAATGGACAACTTGAATAACAAAGAGAGAATGAGTCCTTTCTCTGTCAGAGGTTCCTTCCCTTAGAAAAGTGAGGATAAATTTATACCGGCCAAACACTCTCCATTCTCATTAGTTACATTATATAACTCACAACCAAACAAGAGAGATCTACGCAGCTAACCAATATCATAACTATCATACAAGTCGTCTTTAAGTTGTACGTAGTAGCCAAACATTAATATATATTATTATCTTAATTATTTAAAGGTTGTGTAATGTGTAACACATATTAATTACTAGTTGATATATGAAAAAGTTAAATTAAAGTTTGAAAATAAATTTGAAGCTAGTTGGTATTATATCAAAAGCCAACAACTTTTACTTGATCAATGAAACATATGTTTATTTAGGATAAAATTATATTATGATATATGTATATATGTAACATAATTAATTAAAATTGTATATTTTTTATTCAAAATTTATATTTATTTTAATGGCTGTTAACATGAACAGAATCATGACTACTAAAGAAACCCATGCACAGCTGAAGTGTTTATATAGTCTTTTACACCTCCGTGATAAAAGAAAAATATAAATGAATGTATTTTGTTGAGAGTACAGGGATCATTCTGCAAAATTTCTCCAAACTTCATTTTCTTCTAATCTTCTTGATGAAATCATTATGTTCTTTTTTGTAACAGTTGACAATAAATTAATATACATTGTGAAATTCAAGGCATTTGATTAGCATGGGAATCTATGATTATTATTATCATAATTACTATTTTAATACAAATAAGTATATGCAGTAAGTTCCCACCACCTTTGAAAAGGTGAAAGAAAGAGTTTGAGGAAAGAGAAAAGACATGGAACCTTATCTGAAATTTTTAATACAATCCAAGCTTCTCTCTTTTTTGTGGCAGTCAAGAGACCAATCACTATTTTCCTCCACATAACATACCCCTATCTCCTTAGGAAAAGCCACTCGACTTCAACACTTTCTTCCTCTTCCCACACCCTCCATTGTTTTATATACCATTCGTAGAAAGTCACTCATTTGGGTCTCCTCCCACCTCTTCTTTCTTTTCCATTTTCCAGGGAGCTTCATCAAAACCCAGATTCTGGTTTGCTGCTCTCGGCCCATTTTCAGGTAGGTTATTTGGTTCAATCTTGGTTGTCAACACTCTTGTCAATGTCTGGCTGAAGAGTGTTGTAGGTTACAACTGGAATCTAACAGGTTGTTTGCTCATATATTAATTATGGAACTAGAGATCTTTCTTTTGTGTATTGTGTAATGACTACCCAGTTGGATGTGTTGGTAATTTGTCTCTGCAGACTGTGTAAGTTCAGTGTTTTAACATTTTACTTCACTGCGTTTGGACTCTAGGAGCTTTGGATCATTTAAGAATTTTATATACCGTTGTCGTGTTTATCTTAAAAAAAAAAACATTGTCCTGTGTACCATTTGCTTCAGAAACACTCACTTTGATATCTCCGTCCATCCTTCTCTTTCTTATCTGCCCTTCTTCTTCTTCTTCTTCTTCAAATTTCAGGGAGCTACCTCAAGACCCACATCTTGATTTTCTGCTCTCAAGCCATTTTTAGCTATGCTCTTTGGTTTAAATCTTACTGGTCAACCTTCTGGTTCTTGTCTTACTAGCTGTCTTATCTTAAATCCAGAGAAAACCCATTATACCAGTGTTGCAAGTGTCAGTCAGTGCATGAGATCATGGAACAGTTCAGTGTCAACGTCTGACTGAACAGTGTTGGGGATTACAACTGGAATCTCTTGTTGTGCGTGTAAATCACCCTTTATTACCATATATACGTATAATATATACATATATGCCATTTGCTCCACAACACTCACTTTGGTCTCTCCCTTCCTCCTTCTTCGTCAATTTTCATGCAGCTCTGTCAAGACCCAGATTCTAGTTTGCTGCTCTAAGCCATTTCGGGCAGGTTCTTTACTTCTCTGGTTCAAATCTTTAATGGTCAACCCTCTGGTTCTTGTCTTATTAGCAGGCTTGTATTAAGGTACAAATAAAATTAAACTCCAGTGTCAGCTTATGCATGAAATCAGGTAACGGTCAGTGCCAATTTCTGGCTGGACAGTGTTGTGGGTTACAACTGGAATCTAATGCATTGGTTGGCTCAAATATGACATATGATAGTAGAGATATTTTGTTGTGTTTTGTAAATGAAAATACCCAGTTGTCTTGGAACTTTGTCTCTGCTGAGCAATTATGAAAATTGAGTTCTTCTGAGATTTGTTTAGTGTATTAATTTGACCGGTGAGTAAACTAATATATTTGCAGTTTTACATATTACATACCTGTAATCTACCATAGAGTCTACTTTCAAGGATTCAGGTTTACCTTTGCTCCTCTATGAAATTTAATTATATCGAGATTTGGATTTGAGGGAGAAAATTATATTATAATCTTGGTAATTCTTTGCAGTGAATCCGAATACATCAGTTCAGTGAAGTATTCCTTGGCTGAAATATGTAAATTCTGCGTGTTTCTTTTCTTTTTGGCATCTTTATTTGCTTTGTTTCTTTCTCTATTTAAGTTTGAGGGCATTCGAGTCATTTCAAGAATCGCATTTCATGTGTCTTTTGTCTGATAGATTTCCCTCTTGCTTGCTTGTAGGAACAATAACTTTTCTTGTTTTATGTACATTTTAATTCTGTACAAGTTAATCTTAAGTTTATTGCTGTGTTTGCTGATTTTTCCAGTAAGGGTAAGTGAAAATGGCGCAGATTTTGGCACCCTCTGCCCAATGGCAGATGAGAATGCCAAAGAACACGGCGCTTGCAAGTCCCTTGACATCAAAGATGTGGGGTTCTCTTTTGTCGAAACCAAACAAGCAAGGAACAGTTAAAACTTCTGCCAAGTTTAAAGTGTTTGCCCTCAAGTCTGAAAACAGCACTGTCAATAGGATAGAGGATCTGCTCAACCTAGACATTGCTCCCTACACCGATAAAATCATTGCTGAATATATCTGGTATGTCAATCTTAGCTGAAGTATGTTTCTTTGCACATAAGACTACCATCTTTGATTGAGAGCTGCAACAATCAGGATTTGATCTTTCGTTTCTTGATTCAATTGACACAGGATCGGTGGTTCTGGAATTGATTTGCGTAGCAAGTCAAGGGTAACTAATCTTTATAAGATGCTATAAACAAATCATGCAACTTTCATTTCTAACCATATAAGTCTAAACTTCCTTTTTGCTGGAAATGCTGTGTGTGTAAATTTCAGACAATTGCAAAGCCTGTTGAGCATCCATCTGAGCTTCCCAAATGGAATTATGACGGATCAAGCACTGGACAAGCACCTGGTGAAGATAGTGAAGTCATTTTATAGTAAGAGAGTGAATACAATAATGCTTTTATGCATCTCTATTTGTTATGAAACTTATGCTCTTGATAATGATTCTTTAACCAGCCCTCAAGCAATATTTAAGGACCCTTTCCGTGGCGGTAACAATATCTTGGTGAGTTATTTAACAATTGACTGGGTGATGGAAATTGGTCATAATAGTTAATTATATACCTGATTGATGTTCTCTATGTTTAACAAAGGTAATTTGTGATGCATACACCCCACAAGGAGAACCCATCCCTACAAACAAACGTCATAGGGCTGCTGAGATATTCAGTTACCAGAAAGTGATAGATGAAGTGCCATGGTATGTTTTCACCATGTTATGTTTATTGATTGAGAAAAACCATTTGAACTTTAGCTCATCGTGAGTGTTACTGCCTACGGTAGGTATGGAATTGAGCAGGAATACACCTTACTTCAACAGAATGTAAAATGGCCTCTGGGTTGGCCGGTTGGAGGCTATCCTGGTCCACAGGTAATAATTTGGTTTGCAATCATCTAATGATCTTTATATTGAGTAGTGCGACTACGGAAAGATTTGTGTCATTATTAGGTACTATGGAAATACAAGTAAGTTGGAAACCCGCACAAACAACTACTGTGGAAACTCATATTTAGGAACAGAATGTGTGCCAATTACATTAATAGGATCTTTTAACTCACTTATGCCCTGGATTATCTAATAATTTCTTAGAAGATTTAATGTATAAGTAGTATTATCTGGAGGCATGTAAATGTATTAATTCTCTACATTTACTTAGGGTCCATACTATTGTGGAGCTGGAGCTGAGAAATCATTTGGTCGTGACATCTCAGATGCACATTACAAGGCTTGCTTATATGCTGGCGTTAACATTAGTGGCACCAATGGTGAAGTTATGCCAGGGCAGGTATGCCTCCTATCATTACCCTTTTTATCTTTTTTTCGAGAATACTTTAATGACTACATTCATAGTTTAGTCATTTTATTTATTTCTGCACATGGTTTGCAGTGGGAGTATCAAGTAGGTCCAAGTGTGGGCATTGAAGCTGGTGATCATATCTGGTGTTCACGATACATTCTTGAGGTAACTTTTAACTTTTCAGTGTGTTTGAGTACCCTTTGATTATTTCTTCTAGGAATAAGTCAAATGCCGACGACTGATCTTCATCTGTAAACATTTTATATCCACAAATGAAGCTTTTAGTTGATCCCTAAGAAAATGCTTTAATTTTCCAAATTAGCTTCCAGAAGGGTTTCTTTCACTCACTGCAGCTATATAACTTTTTGAGTGCACCACAGAACTTTTTCCATCCAAATCATAGACTTGATGTTGTGAAATACTTGATTGTGCTTGATTATCCTTAAAGCTTAGGTTCATAGTAAACGATTTAAATCTATTATTTATATATTATCTAGTCCTCTCACACACAAGCTTGGTGGCTAAAAGTGTTGCTTTCTGCTGAAATATAATTAACAAATATTATACAGCAGTCTCTATTCGAACTCTAGACTTCTGGTTTTGGTACCTATGAGATGATTAATTGCATCCAATTACTTCAGAAATGGTACAACACATTTATACATTAACAGACATTATTTAGAATTCTAGTGTTAAATCAAGGAGAATATTTTTTTCTTGGATTTGTAGCACGGTTGCATCCAACATTCGTAATTGTAGAAGCCCTAATCAAAGAATCAAATGTCAACTGAGAGCATGGTATATATTTCTGAAAATTTGAACAGATTAAATTTACTTGTTGATCCTTTTCCTTTTCTAGAGAATCACCGAACAGGCTGGCGTTGTTCTTTCCCTTGATCCTAAACCAATAGAGGTAAACTTAAATATTTTGACAATGAGTTCTTAGTCAAAAAGTTTGGTTAAATGATCCTCACGTTCCTCATACTTACAGGGTGACTGGAATGGTGCTGGCTGCCACACCAATTACAGGTAATCTTGTCATTGTTCAGTTCTCAGTAATATAAATTTATGTTTACATTGGGAGAACATGCTAATATTACAAAGATATGACCCAAATCTTTATAAATGATGATAACTAAATACTGTTTATATGCAGTACAAAGAGCATGAGGGAAGACGGAGGCTATGAAGTAATAAAGAAGGCAATCTTGAACCTTTCCCTTCGCCATAAAGACCATATTAGTGCTTATGGTGAAGGAAATGAAAGAAGGTTGACGGGAAAGCACGAGACAGCCAGCATCGACACATTTTCTTGGGTACACTACTGAATACTAGAATAACTTCAAGGAAAGAAAAGAAAATATTAGTGCTGTTGTAGTTCCTCATGCAATTTCTCAAATTTCAACTTGCAGGGAGTTGCCAATCGTGGGTGCTCAATTCGTGTGGGGCGTGACACCGAGGCGAAAGGAAAAGGTATACTACTTTTAATATCATTAGAAACATAATTTCTTTTTGCAGGGTGCCATAATCCAAAAGGAGGGAAGAAAAAAGAATGAAATTGTAGATGTGCCATAAATCTAGTTGTTGATTAAAAAAGGTTTTCCCTCGGTTACAGTTTAAGGCAACTTTTATAAATAAGGAGAGATATTTTCCTTCCAACTGATATACTTTTTATAAGACAAGACTATTGACGAGACAATATCTCACTTGGACTCGAAGAAACTTTGGCCATATCTCTAGTGGTTGGCTACATTACTGAAAGCAGATTGTATTGGGTTCCATTTTTCTGATGATCCTCATGGTTGCAAAGATAATTGTCTTACGAACTCCATATTGATCTTGGAATTAACGTATCCAGAACTTTTGATGAAGGGGTATTCTTGGAACAAAAGCTGTATTACACGAATACTTTCATGAATTACATAGTGGATAACTTAATGCACTGCATTCTCTCATTCCTAATCTTCCTGCCTTCCATTCCTTACCTTTTTGTTATTTGAACTCTGTATTTGCCCTATAACCTTGAATACTAACCTTGTTTTTGACATTATATCTTCTATTAGGTTATTTGGAAGACAGACGCCCTGCTTCGAATATGGACCCATATGTTGTGACCTCATTACTGGCAGAAACCACCATATTGTGGGAGCCTACTCTTGAGGCTGAAGCTCTAGCTGCTCAGAAGCTTGCATTGAAGGTTTAAGCACCGAAAGAGCAAAATAAATTAGATTTTTTTTCCAGTTTCTTTTGGCATTCCTGGGCGAGATCCCTGTAAATAAAGGGTCCTAAATTGAGTAGCCTATGCATGTGAAATGGTTTTTTAGCCGTTGGCATCCTCTGTTGGAACCAAACGATTCCCAAGTTAGTTTTGGGTTTCTGGGTGTTCGCTTCATTGATCTTCTGCAACTTTTTATGCCCTCCAAATCCATTTTGGCAATTTATGATAATCTTGTTTGGACACTTCTACATTTTCATTCTCATTTCGTCAAATTTGTTCTCATTGGCCAAAAATGAGATTCAGTGTCCACGAAATGTTATTGATGATTCTGAGGCTGATAGAAGAGAAATAAAACCTATTAAAGGCAATTCAGAAAAAGTAGAAGATAACTTTATTCTTTCTTTTGTTTGGTGAGGAGGAAAAGCTTCTCCAGCTGTAAAGTGGTCCAGAGGAAAATAAAAACAAATTACTGCCTGCATATATGAAATTTCTCTTATATTCCAAACCTGTGAGTGAAGCAAGTCATTTCTTTGAACTCAAGACAAGCCAACTCTAAAATTAAACATACAGAAAACCAGCCTTGTTAATAGCACCTTCTATAACGATGATTCTTTATATAAGAGTTTTGGCCTAAGCTTGACAAGCAGGGAAGAAGATTCAAACTGCAAAAAGCCATGGCATCTTCAGGATCCAAATCAGTAGCATTCTTCCTCTTGTTCCTCAATCTTGGCTTGTATTTCATCATAACAATAATTGCAGCATGGGCTATCAATCATGGGATCATGAAGGCTCGTGAATCAGGTATTTATCGATGTATACCATTTGATCATTATACAAAGGTTAGTGATTGCTGCTCTGTGAGGTTTAACTAAATAAGTCCATTGGTAGTTTATGAAATTTTGGTATATCGGATTAGGTTTAAACGAGGGAAAAACTTTTATAAATAAATTCGAATATGCATTTTTTATGAATATATAATTTTTTAAAATTTTGATATTTCAGAGTTATAAATTAAATGACAAAAAAATATATTAATCTATAATAATAAGAATCTCTTTATCTGGAACTATGTAAATTCTTTATGTTTTTAACATTTCAGCTTTGATGCTCTTGCTTTTCTATATGGCACAATAATATTGTTTCAAGTGTATTTATATATATGTGGAAATCCATTGCAGCATCTGTACTGTCGCCTCCAGCCCACCTATTCCCTATATATTTCCCAATGGGAAGCATGGCAACAGGCTTCTTTGTCGTATTTGCCCTGATTGCTGGTGTTGTGGGCATGGGCACCTCCGTCACTGGTCTTAAAAACATTCTTCAATGGACTGCTCCTAACTTGCATTCAGCAGCTGCCTCTTCTATGGGCACCTGGGCTCTCACTCTCCTAGCCATGGGGTACTACTCAACATACATAATACATACATGCATGCATGCATATATATGTATGACAGACTGTTAAACCAAAAGCTAATGAACATGGTGGTGGCTTTCATTAATTCAATTAGTTTCTTATTGCTTTTCCAATATTTTGTATTGCAGGTTGGCATGTAAAGAGATTAATCTTGGGTTAAGAGATGCCAACTTGGTAAGTTGTTTCCTTGTTAAATTAACTCTCACACTATTAATAGCTTATTAGAGATTTGAATTGATTAATATAATTTATAAAGTAAGATTTTTATTATATTATTTATGAAAATATAATTTTGTATTAATATATACTATTATATAATTTATTATTACATTTTTAATGAAATATTTTTTAAAAAAATAAAATACGAATAAATTAATATTTCGGTCAAACTTAACTAAAATATTTACATTATATCGGAATAACATTGTGATTGAAATAATAATGATGATATGCAGCGAACTTTGGAAGTGATAACAATAATAGCGAGCACAACACAATTAATTTGCACAGGTGCTATTCATGTTGGAGTTGAAGAGGTTATTTCAGGACAGAGAAATCTTGAGAGAACAAGAGTTTGAGATTTCGGAATTGCATAACTCACATTAAATTCGTTTACGAGAATCATGACGATTAAAATTTTCATCCTCGTAATCAATATTGTAAGTTTAGGTGTATAATTTAATTTCATTATTTAAATTTTAATTTAAATTTGTACGATGAAAAAGTTATTAATTTATTACATATATTGTACAAATGTGAAGCTTGTAATAGTGTAAAGTATATTCATGTTGATTGTAATTCTATAAATGCTTGGTGATGATTTATTTTAATTTTTTTTTGGGATGATTAGTGAGTTAATTATGTGATTTTTTAACCATAATTAACTTTTTTGGCCGTAATTAGTGAAATATATCATTTCATTTAGCATAATCAATTATAATTATGTTGGAATATCCATCTAAAAATATCTTCCTTAACATTGTTTAGAATAAATAAATTAAAATTTATTTATAAATTAAGAATTTTAATATTTAATATATAAGAGGTTACAATTAATTTTACACTTTTTTATAAATTTTTTTTGCTATTTTACAAAAAATTTCTGTTCATGGACTCTTTTAAAAATAATAATTATAATTAAAAGAGTAAGCTTTATAAGAACAATAAAAATAAAACTCAAATAATTAGGTTAGTATAGAAAAATGACCTTATTAAAATATTAATAATTTAAAAAGGAAAAATTAAAAATAAAATAAACAAAAATAAAAAAAGTCCCCCGTCGTTGTGTTCTTTCGTCAACTCAAAACATGAACTGCACGCACCGTACGGTCCCAACGGTCACATTTCCTTCGCTGTTCAGACCCGCCCTCAAAACCCTAATTTCCCCATTTTCAGCGCCAATTTTCGCCCCGAATGTCGCAAAACCTAAAACTTTTATTCTCAAGAGGATTTGTGATGTTAGAGCTTCTGTCGAAAAGAATGATGGAACCAGAAACTGGGCCTCCCAGTTGCCAACCAGGGGTATCGCTGCTGATAAAGTGTTTAGGTTGATTTCGAGTGCCACCGCTAGTCCCATTGGCCAGTTCATATCATCACCCACTACGTTTTTGCATTCCGTTGATCCCAGAATCAAATTGGTATAAGGAAAAAGAAAATTGCAGTTTGTAGTTTGCTTTTGCTTCTGCTTAATTATTTTGTTTTGATGGAATTTTGATGAATTACTGAGTTCAATTTCTGGTGAAATGGAACTGGGAGCAGCGGTAGCGAGATTTTCACTTTACAGGATTGCAGCTCTTTGAATTCTGGCGGTGATTGTGGAAAGATAAATAGATGTGGCTCATATTTAAATGCAATTCAATCTGCAAAATCAAATTAACTTAATTTGACCAAACAGTTTACAAAATGAATTCTGCTTCTTTCTCCCTTTTGAATTAGAAATTGAATTTTGAATATTTCTTTCACTTGGGTGAGTTCTGGTAAACACTGTGGTAGCTTGTATAACTGGAATGAGACTTAAATTAGCTATGACACATTAACCTTCAATTATAATGGTTAAAGTGTTGCACTTTCCTTTGTTTATATTTGCTAACTTTTCCCTATTCGTCTGCTTAAGCTGCAAAAGAGACAGCTAGAAACCGAAAGTAGTGAATGATTTCAATTTTAGTTCAAGGCACTTAGCCAGTTGGTTAGCTTAGGTTGTCTAGATGTTGTTGTAAACTTCTGTTGTTTTTTCCCATGAGCTAACTGTGAGTAATGATGTTTTATTATTGAACTCTTTTGCTCCAATTTTAGGTCAATTCTATTTTTTATGCAGGTATGGCTTTTGGCTTTAGTTGTTCTACCTGCAAGATCACACATAGTAATGCGTTTTGGATTGGTAATATGCACAGGTCTTCTGTCAATGTGGATTCTCCCAAAACACGTGTGGATGGTTAGTACTAATAAAAGTCCAATAACTGATAATATTATGGTCAATTTATAGGTATCCTCTTCCAATTATGTGGCAGATTTATCTGAACTTTTGCTTGTTAATTTGGATACAGAGAGTAACACGATAATGTAGCTTAAGAGGAAAAAAATTATAATAATAAAACACCATTTAGTTATTTGAATGCAAATTTCTTGAGAAGCTTAGAAATATAGCTACCTTGTATCATTCTGCTGTATGTTTCTGTTTCAGTAAATGTTTTTCACAACAATATATAAGTAGTATTTTCATTCTAAGTGGTGAAAAGTAGCTGTCTCTGTGTTATCCCTGTTAGAATATAAAACAAATATAAGGATAAAGCTGGGGCCCTTTTTATCATCTTGTGCTTTTAGGATAATTAGTCATCTAATTTAATTATTTCACATAAGCTTAAAACCAAAGATTATAGGTTTAAGCATTGGGAAACTCACCCTGATTTGTGATTACTCATTTGTTATCCACAATTGGCCCTTCATACAAAGTCCGATATCATATTGTGTTCAGCTTTCACCTGTTTGGATTTGTATTCATGTTCTTGTTTGAAGATGTGTATCTTGTTTCCACATGAAGGAGCATGTCATAATATGAATAAATAATAAAATTGGCCTTTCTATCATTTAATTGTTTAGGAGAATTAGTTAATCAACCTTCCAATTGGTTGTTTTATAAAGTGTCTATTTGGTAAGCTTCTAATTTATGTTATGGCAAACTTTTTTATTTTTTGACAATTAAAAAAGAAATACTGTCTAATGGTAATTGAGTTTGAGGGAGATTTTCACAACCACTTGTTGAATTCTGAATAAACATTTTAGGATCAATTGGGAAGAGTATCATTGCTTTCTGGAATTCTTTTCATAACACTGGGGCTAAGCTCGGATGGTGTATCCCCACTTACTCAGTTGCGAACTCCGCCACCTGCAATCACGAACTTGCCTGATCTCCCTATGTCTATGGAGGGCTATTCATATTTAATCATGAACCTGGGACCACTACAGTTTACAAGGAAGGGCTTGTCCGTTGCAAGCACAGCTGCATGCTTAACCTTCACTGTAAGTTGTGTCTCCTTACCTGGTATCCCCTTGTTCCTTTTTTCAAAGTGGATTCATTAAAGGAATGTATTAGGGCTTTATTTTTCAATGTGGAATCTTATGCCATAAATCTTACATGACAAACGTGCACAATCACATTTTTAGCCACAGGGACGTAGAACAAGGGCGTGTTATGTTTTGGGCTGTAACATCATATGTGTAAAACTAATATAACTGCAAAGTAGGCTAGCATTTTTGAGAACAAAAAAAAAACTTGATTAGTCTGACACTTGGGCTTCCATTTTTATGAAAGATCTTCCAAAGTGCTAGCCTCTGCCTGGCAACCACTACCCCAGAACAACTTGCGCTTGCTTTGCGGTGGTTTCTTCTTCCCCTGACGCATATCCGTGTACCAGTGGCTGAAATCATCCTCACCCTCATGCTTTCATTGAGATTTATCAATCTTGTCTTTGATGAGGTAACTAGTCCCAAGTTGATTGTGTAGATAATATATTCCATCAGAAAAGAAAATTATATTTCCAATGATGTTTGAGTTCTTACAATGGTTAGTTGTTTACTAAAGCCTTTGCTAGTAGCATTGGGAGTCTTGAATGCACATGTTATGTTGATAGGTTCGCAGTGTGGCATTGGGGATTGTATCTCGTAGGATAGATTGGAAGCAGTTGACGATATTGGAGACAATTGATAGTAAGAATATAGCCCTAGCCTATCGGATATGATTAAAATTTCCTATTTATCTAATAACTGTCTATTTAATATTAGTGACTTTTTTGGTACTTGACATTGTAGTTTTTGCTTCCTATATACGAAGGATCTTCAAAAATATTTTTGTCCATGCAGAACAAATATCCCAGGTTTATTCCTTTCCTTTTCTTTATGTTTCACTATGTGGGTATTTAATTTGCCATCAATTCTGTTGTTTTTGTCTCTATAGGTAAAATACTCTTTGCCTTATGTGCAAAGTCTCCCTGTTGTGCATTCATTACATCCATTGTTTAGGCCAGTGGCTGCTTTTTGTCTCTTTGTGCTGCAATTTATGAGGAATTTATGGTTATTTGGCAAGTTTAAGCACTATAATGACTAATAGGTAAATTACTCGAACATGTTTACTGAGAAAATTGGATACTGGTTGCATGGAAGAGACTTTAGGAAAACAAGGTACCCATAAGAACAATCTAAGAACAGTGTCCTTAGAAAAAAAAAACAGAATACAGTGAAAGAAGTATCTGCAACCATATCAGAAATTTTCTAAAATAATTACTTTTTTCTAATGGAATGAGTGAACATCTGTATTAGGTGAGCCATATAAGAATGAAGAAAAATATATTGGATCGCCAGATTATCATATTTAGTTAGTAATATTTTGTTCATATAATTGAATGGAAATCTAATGTCCACTTACTAAAAGGCCTGGCAATTTCAGAAACTGTGGCTTGGTGCAAAAAATAGATTGCCGAGTGTTGATATCAAAGTTGTAAACATATGCACAGAAGTAATTTAAATTCACAGACAGGCCATTTGGAACATAACTTTCATTTTTGTCATCCTAGTGTGATTATTAAAAATCTGCGATTATTTCTGTTTTTAATACATGGTTTTTGCAGGCAATGATTGTTAGAGGTTTTAGAGGGGACAGCAACACACATGAAATCTACTTCTTATCAGATTCATCAATTAAGATGGCAGATTTTTTCTCCCTATTGTGTCTGATCGGTCTTGTAGGTGCTGCCTTTTTGTCGGATTACCTCCTCATCTGATTTCTCTAGAGAGCTTCATCGTGGAACTCACTTTCTGAGAATGTGATTGGTATCGTGAAAATTCTAATGATTCATCAATACAGCTTATTCTGCACCAACATTCTGAAGAAAATGCAGTTAGTCATATTTTTCATTTAATTCTCATGGAGAAGCCGGTAAGAATCTAGGAAAAGTTGACTGAGTGGAATCTTGAGGTACTTTCAAGTTTTTTTCAGTTGGTAGTTAGGTTGAAGGTTGAGGACCGTGGAGGGCACCCATTCTTACTATCTCCATCTTAAGTAAGCACATCAGGCATGTTGTAGAAGACAAATTCTTCAAGGAAGACAGACAATGTGGAGTTATTATCAAAGAATTGATGAAAGAAAATCCTCAGACATGCTGGTTGATTGTGAAATATTATATTGTAATGTATTATAGCATGTATGTTTATCACATGTTTTGATCTAGTCTTTAAATCAACATCTGATATGTGAATTGGAAGTTTCATTTTTTAATTGACAATTGAATTGTACGGTTCAGAATACATTTCTTGAATCAAAGTTTAGAATTTACGTTTATAAATAAAGTAGTGTTATAATTTTCAATTAGTTTCTTCTAATTACAAATTATTCTGTCTGATTTTTTTTGACAGCTCAGTGCTATGATTTTTATTATTTCTTGTTCTGCACATAAAATTATTAGCTTTTCAGACTATTATTTCATATTTCTTTTCTATAATTTTAATTTTTTTAACTTCAAAATGTAAATATTTTCTTCAAAACTAATAGATTTGAGCAAAACGGTGAAAAATTAAATCATTGAGGTATGAAAAACTAAAAGTATTAAACTGTTATTACGTTGAAGCTCAAGAGTCGAGACTATAGCCACTGTGAGAATTTGGTTTAGTTTATTTTTCTGTCAAACCAGCTTATAAAATAAGCCAACAGATATTTGCTTAGTTACAAAATGATTTTGTTTGTGATTTATAAATTCAAAATAAATGTTAAAAGAATTTGGGACAAACTATCAAATTAATATTTAAAGTTCATCATTTGTTATAATTTTGTCATCTAATATATTTTTTTTTTTACTATAAATTGGTCTTCAATATTTTTTTGTTTATTTCAAATTCTTAGTTTTTTTTTCTTCTATTTTTATTAGTTAGATCATGTTTGAACAATCTAAAAAGGAACTCAAAATAACAACTTTAACTAACGAATTAAATCAATAAATTAATAATAATATTAGTTCTATTTTTATTGTTATTAATTTATTATTAGTTAAAATTATTTTTTGGGTTATTTTTGAAGCATATAAACATAATAGTTACTTCTAGTTACTTCTCCATTTGCTTAATCTCTGATGGTATCAAGCGGAGTTCAAGTCCTTTCAAATTTGAAGACAAATAGTTAAAAGTTGATGATTTTTGCATGGAGAGTGGTAAATTGGAATGAAGATAGATGTTAAAACTAGCTTCAAACTCAGCACAGAAGCTGAAAATATTAAAAGATGAAATCAAGAATTGGTGCAAAGAGGAAGAAAAAAAGTTTTGACTTATATACATTTTCTTTATTCCACAAGATTGAGACTATTGATAAGAGGGAGGGTGATGAGACTATGTCCAATGAAGATATGGTTCGTAAAGAGGTTTTAAAGCTTGAATTAGCTACCAGAATACAAATGGATGAGACTTCTTAGAGGCATAAATGAAGAGCCTATTAGATTAAGGAGGGGGATAAAAACTGATGTGATCCTAAATAGCTCAAAAATTAGTTCTAACGATATAATCCTGCATCAAAAAAGAACCCCATGAAAATTTGGACTTCCACAGAATAGTTACCACCAAGTCCACCACAACACATAGCCTTACCCATATAGCACATTAAGTGTGCACATGTCAGTGCGAACCCACGCGTGGGAAAAGGTAGCATCCTTTTCCCGTAAGGATTCTTGAAGGTCTTGTCTTAAATAGGCAATCAGTTCAAGAACCGTTTTGTTTTCTAAATAGGATCGACTCAAATGAGAAAGTAAGTTTTAGTGTAACGACCCTGAAAATTTAAAAAGGAAATGTATATAAAGAATATAAGTGCGGAAGCGAAATAAAACGTTCTGGTTAATATCCCTTACACAATAACTTAAACGTACGAACAATACTGAAAATAAGTCATCTTAAAGGAAAATACTGTAAATGAAAGACTATAAACGAAACTAATAAACATCAAGGTATCTACTCGCTATCTTCTTATAGATCGGGCTCGGGAACCAAGTCCTCCTGATCTGAAATGGTTAAGTAAGGAATGAGCTACACTATCCCAGTAAAAACGTCACACTATGTCACTGTCATAGAAGTAAAGGTTGTTAGAAAATTAAAAACAACCAATGGAACACAAGTTTGAAGTAAATTTATTTATCAATAATCAAACCATTTACCGTCCACTTACCTCAGTGGGATTTATAAAAAAAGATCCATGGAAATAATAACATCATAGATATCATAAGTTCATACATAATCTGTAACATGGTACATGTCATACTTTTATATTTCAATCATCAAACAACAGTTACCCCCTTTTTATCAGCCTACCAGTATCCATGGGATCAATAGGGGTCCCCGCTACACGTGAACCATTCCTTTAACAAATTTAATTTTCATGGCCGTTCCCATACCCCGTCCAGTATGGGCACCAAATAATAAAACCTCAATACCCCGTCTGGTATGAGGGTGAAGCGGGTCGTCCCCATACCCCGTCTAGTATGAGCGCCAAAACATTAAAAGTCTCCATACCCCGTCTGGTATGAGACAACGTTTCCGGTAGGGTTCCCTATGAACCCGGTTCGTCCACCATCTCCCAGTATATCTAGTGAGGCTGTCAACTTATCCATTTATCAATTCACATACCTTTTCTATTTTTTCCTTAATTTTTCATTTCTCACATAAACATGAATACTTAAACAAGTAACGAGCATCCAACAAGGCAAACATATCATCGAATTCACAAAATCAAGCCATAATGAAGTAGACAGTGATTCATGCATTCAAAACTATAAAATAAATAAATCAGATACCATATTGCATTTAAACTGTAAAATAATAAAATAGGAACTGACAGAGAAATATGTCCGCTTCAGGCTCCATTAGCAACTGTAATAATTATGTATATCTATTTAATTCATACAAATACATTTTTATCATTTATTAGACTTTAACCTCGTGATATGAAATAGGGTAAGGGAGTCCTTACCTGATTCGAAGTCGAAAACTGAATTTTTTTCACTGCGCCTACAAGTAGTTCCTGGGTTCCCTGAATTTTTTCTCGAAAACTGAAACGCGCTTACGGTACCTACACATATCCCAAATAACTCAAAAATCAGACCCGAGGCCTATTCGGCAAATTTTAGAATTCCGGCACGGCGGTCCGCAGTGCTCCGGTGAAGGTGCCGCCGCATGCGTCGGCGATCTGCCTCGGGTTGGCTGTTTTCTGCCGAATTCGGCCAAACTTGCATTGGTTCCTGTGAGAAAACACTCCTAGGGCCCTCGGTGAGCCCAAAAAATGCCGAAAATCGTAACTTACCGGCAGCAGGGCTCTCTGGTGCGGGGCTCCTCCAGCTCGAGTCGCGATTTAGTGTTTTGCTCCAGTCAACCTGTAGAGGAATGAATAGTGGTCACAATGGTGTAAAAATTACATCGAATGGGAATCGAGAATGGCCTCATCGGAGACAAAAATTGAGAAAACCCGCAGTGGCACCACTGGGTTTCGGCGGCGTTTTCTGACCAATTAGCCAGTTTTTTGGCTTTGATTTGGCCACAGGTGGGTTTAGAATCGAATTCTGAGCCAAAGGGAGAATTTTTACCTTGTTTGGCGGCCGAAAAGTACTCTGGTGCGGCGGCGGGTGGCGGCAATCGGCTCCCCGGCGGCTGGGCTGTCTTCTCCGGTGACGACTCTGGTGGCTAGGGTTAGGGTTTGGATGTGCATGAGATTATTTATAACCTTTCGCTTTTAATATGAGCTGTCTATCGTGATTTAATCTAAACCGTCCGATCGTGATTAAAAAAGAAATGAATCTGTACCGTTCACCGCGATGCAATCTGGGCCGTCCATGCGTGCTTTTGATCTGGGCCGTCCGTGCGCGCGGGAACGGATCTCAGCCGTTCGATCACGTGCACGCGGATCGCCCACGTGGCTCCCTTCCGCGTGGCTTCCCGCATCAGTGTCTCTGCCACGCAGTGCGTTCTGGTTGGTCAGAGCTGCTGATCGAGCAGCTGACGTGGTATAATTTTTTTAAATTATATTTTGACCCTCGGTTTTCAAATTTTCTTTCAAAAATACCCTTAGAACCCAAATTTTCACCCATTTTTCTCAAAATTGCTTTCAATTAAATCCCTAAAATAATTTTACCCCTTTTTATTATTATTATTATTATTATTTCTATTTAATTAAATTAAACTAAATTAAAACCATATAAAAATTCATATATTCATATAAAAATTACAAAAAATCAAAATAAAATAATACTAATAATAATACTAATAACTGGGGGTGTTACATTTAGTTTCTTAAACAAAAACACATAGAAAAGAAAAGTAACTTCATTCTTGACTACTTTCCTAAATGGAAGTATTCCATAAAATGGGTCAAGTTTGTTCAATCAAAAAAGTTTAAGGCCCAAGAGGTGACCCATGGACTTAGATATCCAAGACAAGTAGAAAAGCCCGTTTTTGCCCAACTCGAGAAGGCCTTAAGGCCTTATGGTGCAGAAGACATTCGGCCAAGGCAGGACACCCGCACGTGCAGCCCATGCGCATGTGCAAGATGCATAGCATGTGCACCAGTATGCACCCAAGAACGTGCACGCACGCATGCTGTACGCTTGCTTGCACAGCAGGTCGGGCATCCAGCTCGTGCCCAGCGAAAGGCCCATACACACGGACACCCAATCTGCTCACGGACAGGCCCAACAGGCCAGTATATGTAGACCACATACAGGCCCAATCCACGTTGGTAGCCCAACTGCGCAACTCATGCAACCCACACGCGTGACCCGTATGTCCACTTAGGGCCGACCAACTCGTGTGGCCCATGAGTGATCCACGTTGCCCAGCAGCACAACCCACGTGCCCCGTCTAAGACAACCCACACGTCTGTCCTAGCCGACCCGCATGCCCAATCCTTCTTGTCCACGAAGTAGAAGTTGAGTATCCATATTTTTGGACTCTTTTTTTTTACTAAAATACCATGTGTTTTTATCCTAAACTTCATGGGGTAAATTCTTACTTTTTTAACATTATTTTTATTGATATCTTAATACAAAATCTATCCCCTATGATTATTTAATTAATTGTTTGAATTTTAGATTGTGATATATTAATATTTTATTATTTTTTCTAGGATAGAATTTTTCAAAGTATTTGTATTTGTTTAGAACTATCTCAGGAAAAGTTTACGTAAAGGACTTTAACCATAGGTTGTAAACACATTTGAGAAAAATAAAATTTAACCTTTTTGCTTTCTTCAATAATTAACTTTGCTAATTTTTTTAATATCTTCAAATTCTTCAGAAGCCAAGGAGTTTTTAGAAATCTTGTTGAGTCAAGGAGCGAGAATTAACTTATCGGGTAAGTTCGTGGTATTTTTTCTTTTTTTATTTTAATTTTTTAGTTCTTGTTTATGCATGTCTTTGTTCTTAGTTCTCCTATTTAGTGGATATTAATTATTAGTTCTTCTGTTGTAAATATGAGCTCTATTCGGGTAATTGTTTGTTTGGCTGCTAGTTTAGATGTTGACCTTAAGTAGTTAGATGTGAAGACAACATTTGTTCATAGTAACTTGGAGGAAGAAATATAGATGGATCAACTAGAGGGATTTGAGGTCAAAGAGAAAGAACACATGGTTTGCATATTTCAAAAAGAGTTTATATGGGATGAAACAGTCTCTAAGACAGTGGTACAAGAAATTTGATTCTTTCATGGTCACCCATGGTTACATCAAAATAGATGCAGATCATTGTGTGTACTTCGGGATATTCTCAGATGGTAAGTTTGTCATTCTGTTGCTTTATGTAGATGATATGTTGATAGTACGACAAAATACTACAGAGATTAGTAATTTAAAAAATAAATTGTTTGGTTCTTTTGATATGAAAGATTTGGGACCAGCACGACAGATTTTGGGTATGCAGATTTCTCGCGACAGGAAAGCTAAAAAGTTATAGTTGTTATAAGAGACGTATGTTGAGTAAGTTCTACACATCAAATGAAGAATGTTAAGCTAGTTAGCACACCGCTTGCTAATTACTTCATACTTAGTAAGAAATTATGTCCTTCTACTCAAAAAAAAAAAGAAAAAATGGCAGTTGTTCCTTACTTCTTTACAATTAGGAGTCTGACATATGCTATGATTTGCACCCGACCATATTTTGCTCATTTTGTTGGTTTAGTAAGTGGATTTCTTTCTAATCATGGTAAGAGGCATTATGAAGCAATAAAATAGATTTTCATATATTTGAGAGATAATTCTAAGATGGGTTTATGTTTTGGAGGCACATAACTAATTTTAGAGGGATATATATATATATATATATATGCAAATATAGCATGGACTTTGATAACAGGAAGTCTACTTCAGGGTACGTGTTTACTTTTATAGAAGGAGCTATATTATGACAGTCTAAATTGCAAAAATGTGTTACTTTATTCACAACTGAGGTAGAATATATAACTTTGACTAAAATAGGTAAAGAAATGCTCTGTATGAAAAGATTTTTTGAAGAGTTATATTTGAAGCAAGGTGCATATATGATAAATTGTGATAGTCAAAGTACTCTAAATTTGAGTAAGAATATCACATATTATTATAAAACTAAACATACTGATATGAGAAACCATTGGATACGAGATGTGATAAATTACAAAGAGATGCTATTGAAAAAGATTCACACTAATAAAAAGCCAGCTAACATGTTGAGCAAGATAGTGACTCGTGACAAGCATCAATCTTGCACCAAGAATGTGGGACTGGTTGGAAATTGAGCAATGTATGGCGGACATCTCCTCACTGACTAGAGGGAGAGATTTTTTATTTTTGTGTCCAGCCCACAAGAGCAAATTAATTAAAAAGAACGAAAAAATAAAAGAAAAATTAAGAATGCAGTTTCCTCTTTTATATATATATACTGCACGAAAGTCGAAAAAGGAAATAAAGCATAAAAACAACCTGAAAATTAAGAAAAGAAAAGAAAAACTTCTTTGTTCTCTCTCACTCTCACATTGAGAAGGGGAGAAAGACTAGAAAAGCATGCAATTTTCATAATATTATTTTGTTTTTTTTTTTTCACATAGAAACCGAGGAAAAAGGAAAAAAAAATTATTTGTTGTATTTTTTGTGGATGGCTTTCGAAGCAAAACAAAAAAAGAAGAGTTAGTTTCTTTTCTGCAAAGATTAAGACAGACATGGAAAATTGTTGAAAGATTGATAAATTTCCTTTGGTATTTTTGAATCAATTTTTGGAGAATATCTCTAATTATCTTGGTGTGATCATTCAAGAGAATTAAGTTTGGTTAGAGAAGAATTTGTGTATTTTTCCATAATATTGTACACTTAATTTCTGTGATAGTGAATTTGATTTAGAATTTATCCCATGATTTTTTTTCTCTACTAGAGGGTTTTTCATATAAATCATGTATCCTTTTATTTTTGTCATTATTTATTTGTCTGTATTGGATTGATTTACTAATTGATTGGTTTGGAAGTATTAAATTAAGATTTTTTGAATTAATTCTAAGATTATCTTAATTTATATAAGTAAATTAAAATATTTGAAAGACCCAATAGAATCATGTGCACATCATCCCGCTTACCATCTTTTGGGTAATTTGGAAGGAGAAAAGTAGAAGAGCTTTTGAGGGGATTGTTGATGAAGGAGATTTTGAAAGAATTAAAAATAGATAGTTCCAGACTTTCGCCTTTTTAATTCTAACATCCTCTTTATTTTATGAAGAATTTTGGAAATCTTATAGATATTTTATTAGAGTTGTAAATAATTATATACAAGTTGACATTTTCTTGGTACCTATTAATACAATTATATTTTGTTGAATTTTTTCTAACGTGTGAACTTAACGTGGATCTTGGTATGCGTATTAGGCTATCAATTTAAAGAGTTCATTTAAAAGTGATCAAATATAGTTAAATAATATTGAGTTTTAATATATTGAGTTTAAGTATGAGCTTGTAATATGCAGATACTATTTTTGTAATATTCTTATTTTATAGTGAACGAAATGAGAATTGTAAAAGTTTGTCGATATAAAATACGGTTATAGTCCCCGAATTACAAGATTGTCATTTTATTTTTCTGAAATTATGTCACTAGAAAAAAAAAACTAATTTCAAGGCGTTGTGTTAATTCAGAAGATCTTATCGCCGGATGTGAACAAATTTTCTACGATGTATGCTTCTGCTTATATTTCTCGTTAATTCAATACGAGATTGTATGTTTAATTTTTATAGATCTACGAATCTAAAAAGAATTTTAAATTTCAACAATTGATATAAGAGTCATTTCTCGTATTGAATTTTTTAGAAAGTTTTTTTTTGTTATGTAATTTTGAATTTTAGATTTAGAATTTTAGATTTTGTATTTTATTTTTGTTTAGTTGAATTCAGATATATATATATATATGCAAATATATACATGTAAATATGTATATATATAAGGATTAGGAATATATATATATGAATATCATAAATATATATGCAGAAAATTGAGAAATATATATGTATATATATCCAGAAGTTTAGTATTATATATGTATATATTAAGGATATATATATGTATATATATATATGAAGCGAAAAAAACAAGAAGGAAGAGCAGCAGTCGACCACCACTACATGAGGAATAAAGTTTAGCGATTACGCAACCATTCGGCAGCCGAAACGGCTGGAAATTTCCAACCGTTACTATAGCAATTAGGAATGTAGCAATTATGTAACATTTGAAGATTAAAAAAAAGGGGTGAGGGGAGAAAAAAAGGAAACCCTAAGAGAGAGAGAGAGAGCTTACCGAAGGGTAAAGAGGAAGGCAGAGAAAGACGAGCACGCGAGGAAAACAGTAACTGGATCAACACCGCAGTTGTGAGTAAGAGAGAGATAAGAGAGTGCGTTAAGGAAAGAGAAGGGGGAAAGGTCGATCGTGAGACAGTAGAGAAGAGGAAATTCAAAATTTAAGGGATACAGAGGGGAGGTTGACATTCGTTTCCACGGCGGTAGAGCTAACGGGGAAATCTTGCGTGAAATGGGGAAGAAAAACACTGACTGACTCAACGACGTCACTGTAAACAAAAGTAAGGAAGATTCTGAACTTCAAACTCTGTATGGCACTGAACCTTAGTTCCTACATTTCTGGTTATAGAAGATTTAAAGAATTATTGAGTGATAGAAGATTTAAAGAATTATTGAGTAAGGAGTGGAGAGGAGATTTGAGATAGATATATGTTTGGAGAGAGATAACAAATAGAGAAAAGAAAAAATACATGTTAAATCATAGGGCTAAACAATTAACCAAGCAGACACACGTGCAAAGTTACATAGGAGAGAGTCTTAGCGGGAAGTAATGTTGCACATGTTGTATTAGAGTTAAAATATGCTAGGGAATGCATTTTATTAAGGATTAGTTGGAATGATGGATGAGCAAAAGGAAATCTGGTTGTAACTGAGAGGTGAAGTTAAAATGGATAAATAATTATAAAATAGGAAGAGTTGAGGGGAACAAATCGTGAGGGAGAAGGGGAAAAGATGACGGTGATGAGAATGTTAGTTTGTGTTCTGGTTTGTTAGTGTTAGTTAAATGGTGTGTGTGGCCGTTCATTGACTGGTACTTACATGTTCTAATGTGTGTGTAGCCATTCATTGGCTGGTGGTTACCTGTTTTGGTGTGCTGATATTAGTGAAGTGGCGTGTGTGTGTGTGTGTGGCCATTCAATGTCTGGCATTTGCATGGATTATTGTATGTTCTGGTGTATTGGTATTGGTAATATGGCATGTGTGTATGTGTGGCGATGGTGTGGGTGTGTGGCCGAGTGAGGGCCGGTGTGGCGATGGTGTGGGGTGTGTGGTCGAGTGAGGGTCGGTGTGGTAATGGTGTGTGTGTGCATGGCCAACTAAGGGCCAGTGTGGCGATGTTGTGGGTGTGTGGCCGAGTGAGGGCCGATTATGGCAATGGTATGTGTGCATGGCCGAGTGAGGGCTAGTGTTGCAATGGTGTAGGTGTGTGATGGAGTGAGGGCCGATGTGGCAATGGTGTGTGTGCGTGGTCGAGTGAGGGCTAGTGTGGCGATGGTGTGGGTGTGTGGTCGAGTGAGGGCCGATGAGGCAATGACATATGTGCATGGCCGAGTGAGGGCCGGTGTGGCGATGGTGCGGGTGTGTGGCCAAGTGAGGGCCGATGTGGCGATGGTGTGTGTGCATGGCTGAGTGAGGGCCGGTGTGGCAATGGCTTGGGTGTGTGGCCGAGTGAGGGCCGATGTGGCGATGGTGGGTGTGTGTGGTCGAGTGAGGGTCGGTGTGGCAATGTTGTGTGTGTGTGGTCGAGTGAGGGCCGGTGTGGCGATGGTGTGTGTGTGGGGCCGGGTGGGGGCCAGTGTGGCGATTGTGTGTGTGTGGGGCTGGGTGGGGGTCGGTGTGGTGTTGGTGTGTGTCTGGCCGAGTCATGGTCGGTATATGCATGTATAATGTGTTTAAATTTTTTAGGGGTTGTGGTATCATGATCTCCTGTTGTTATGTTGCTAGTATGTGTTGGTCAGAGTTTATAACTGCTAAGGATATGATTGATCTGCTGTGTTTGCGTGATTACTCACGTGTGTGGGAACAACACTGAAGAAGATCTAGTAATAATTTTGGATAGGAGGAGAATTAAATACACACTAAAGTGTGCTGGTCATCAGGTGATGTGCCTAAAGAAAGTGTGGGGTGTGGGAAAGGAATGGCTATATAGGTATAGGAAGTTGGATGGGTAATAGTGGGAGGTTAAATATGAGTGCAGGCTTAAAAAATAAAGTGGGGGTTGGGGACTTTTGTGGGAAACATTTGAGAATGAGTTGTAGGCGTACCCCCATTTGTTAAATAATACGGTGCGGGGGTACTGGTTAGAAATGCAAATGTTTTTCCATACTTTATTTTAAGTTCTGAATTCACTTCACTGAGCTAAATTATGCTCATTACCTGTCATTCTCATATGTAGTGGAACAAGAAATGGAGCTAGGATGGTCGGCGATTTTGCAACACTTAGAGGAAGCGAGTTAATCAAACTATATATACACATCTCGATTTATACTTGTAAAGTTACTAGATGGTCTCACTTATCATCCTTGTATTGATGGTTGTAAAGTGCGATGTCTTAAATTTTGATTTTGACGAATTGGATGAACTGAATATATAGTGGGCATATGAATTCATAAAATATTTGTTTAGAGTTCAAGTTTTCGTTAGGAAAGAGTGACAAGTTGATTTAACACCCTAAAAAGTTTAGGGGTGTTACACGTTACAGGCTGCATGGGGAAGAATGAGAGAAAAAAAAAGGGTTTTAGACTTTTTGGATTTTTTATTTTTGAGTTTTAAAATTAATTTATGTGGGCTTAGTCCACAAGAAGAGAAGAAAAGGAAGAAAAGAAATAAAAAGAAGAAAATTAAGAAAAAGGGAGAGGCCCATTCGATTGGGCCAAATCCTAGACCAGTTTAAGCTGGGCCAACCCAGCCTGGACCAAACCCAGACTGGACCCCATGGGTGTTGACCCGACTCGGTCAACTAGTTGATTGGTCAACAATCAATGGTTGACCAATCAACGATCAATGCTGACTTTGACCGGTCAACACTCAGCTTTTGACCACAAAAAAAAAATTAAGGGAATTTTTTGGTTGATTTTTTTTAATTCAGTTTTAATTTTGAATTTTAATATTAGTATGTGCATATACATATTGAAATAAATTAATTTACACAACATATCATCAAAATGATATCTTTTGTGGATAATTTATTTATTTCATAATGTAAACAATTATATGAATGTAATTTATGTGAATGTTAATCAGCCCAAATGAATGTTAATATTTAACATTATTGTATTCTATTTTTGTGGTAATGAATATATGACTGTTATTCAGTATAACATGTGAACTTTAAATCAACCTAGTTGAAGGTTTATTATTTGATGTGTTTCTACTATTTGTATTTAATTACTATTACAATGTATCACTTATAAGTTAATATTTCATCCAAAGATAGAGTGTTAATAGAGTGTTCGGTATCTTGAGATGAGAATATACTTTTATTTAAAATTCATTATTAAATTTTATGAGTTACAGTTTTATGTAAGTATTAATTAATTTATTTTTTTGTATGTTCTCTGTTCAGCTTCTTTTTCTACTGGAAGTATCACCGCAAATATTAATTCTATCCTAATATTGAACGACACAAATTTTAAGCAATAGAAGAAGAATGTTCGACTTGTGCTTGGAGTTATGAATCTGGATTGGGCCTTATAGGTTGATTAACCTGATCCAATTACTCCTGATAGTACCCTTGAGAAAAAGAAAGAGTTTGAAAGATGGGATTGTTCAAACCGTATGAATATGTTGGTTATGGAACAAGTCATTCTAGAAGTTTTTTAGGGCACTATGTCCGATGAGATCACAACAGCTAGAGATTTCCTTTACTCTCTAGAACAGCGTTTTGCCAAAAGTGATAAGCCCAAGATATGTACACTTTAGTCGACTCTTATTTCTTTGAGGTATAAGAGAAATAGAAACATCAAAGAGCACATAATGGAGATGTCACATGTGCATGCAAAACTCAAGGCACTAAGAGTAGAATTATCAAAAGAAGTACTTGTGTATTTTATTTTGATTTCTCTTTCACCAAAGTTCAATTATTTTAAGGTGACATACAACTGTCAGAAAGAATCCTATAATCTGAATGAACTCATTTCATATTGTGTTCAGGAGGAGGAAAGAGTCAAGTCTGATAAGACAGAGAGTGCTCATTTCGTAGTGATCTTAAAGGATAAAGAGAATAAGGAAAAAAAACAGGTAAATCTGTTGCAGCTCCAGTACAACAGAAGAAGCAACATAAGGTTCAAACTGAAAACGTTTGTTTCTTCTGTATAACTCCGAGATACCAGAAAAAGTAATGTGTTAACTATCATGCATGACACGTAAAGAAATGTATGCTTTTTAATTTTGTTTGTTCTTAGGTTAATTTAACTTTTATACCTACACACACCTTATGGATAGATTCTGGTGGCACAACTCACATCAATGTGTCTATGCATGGTTGCCTCCATTGCCGCAAACCAAGTGATAATGCCAGATTTATTTATATGGGCGATGGTAAACCAGTCGAGGTGGAAGTAATTGGTAAATTTAGATTGTTATCAAGTACTAAATTTTATTTAGATTTAGAAAATACTTTTATTATACCATCGTTTAGATGGAATGTAATTTTTGTTTCGTATTGAATAAATTTGGCTATTCATGGTTATTTAGAAATGAAAAATTTAGTCTTTTTTCTTAATTCAAATCTGGTTGGTTCTGGTTCTTTATCAGCGCATAATAATATTTATTTATTTGATACAATTACTTGTTATAATAAATCATTACATATTAGTACAAGAGGTATAAAGAGAAAATTAACTAAGGAGAATTTTGCTTCTTTATGGCACAAGAGATTAGGTCACATCTCTCAAATGAGAATTAAGAGACTTATGTCAGAAAGAATTTTAGATCCCCTTGATTCTTTAGATTTTAACATATGTGTCCATTGTATCAAGAAAAAACAGATAAACATTAAGAGATTAGGTGCCAACAGGGCTATAGACATATTAGAACTCATTATACAGATATTCGTGAACCGTTCTCTATAACTTCTTATAATTGTCAATAATATTTCATAACATTCATAGATGATTATTCAAGATATAGCTATCTACATCTTATTCATGAGAAGTCTCAGTCCCTAAATGTGTTAAAGAGTTTTAAAGTAGAAGTTGAGAATCAACTCAACAAAAAAAATTAAGACGGTTAGATCTAACCGCAGTGGTGAATATTATGATAGATCTAACTGATCAAATGAACAACATCTAAGGTCGTTTGCTCGATTCCTAGAGGAATACGGTATCGTCTCACAGTTCACCATGTCAGGTTCTCCTAGCATGAATGCTGTTGCTGAAAGGCAAAATAGAACACTTAAGGATATAGTGATGAGTATGATTAGTTATTCTACCTTACCTGAATCACTCTAGAAAGAAGCATTAAAGATCGCAACATATTTACTCAATAGAGTTCCAACTAAAGTAATTACAAGGACCTTTATTAGTTTTGGATGAGTAAGAAGTCTAATTTAAGACATTTGCATATTTGGGAATATCCAGCTGAGCCTAGGTCTTATAGGCCACAAGAAAAGAAACTGGACTTTAGGACTGTTAGTTACTATTTTGTTAGTTATTCTGAGTGATCCAAGGATTACAAGTTTTATGATCCCACTACTAAGATAATTTTTTAGACGAAAAATGACAAATTTTTTGAAGATGTTGAGTTTGTGGGGGGAGATTGAGTTCGTGACCTTATTTTTGAAGATGAATGGGTCGATATTCCTATTCCCTCAGTTGCTCTTGACAATGATCATGATCAAGTTCTTATATCTAACATTGTTCAAGAAGCAATTCCAAATCAAAACAATGTCATAGTATCTCCTGCTCTTGTTCAGGAAAGTGTTCCTGAAGTACAAATTTCACACCTTCAAGAACTTATATCATTAAGGAGAGATCCACTAGAGAAAAGAGAAGTGTAATTCCATATGATTATTTTGTATATCTCCAAGAATATGAGTTTGACATTGGCACGGTGGAAGATGACCATATCAACTTCCGTCAAGTCATGAAAAGTTCTAACTCTCAAAAGTGGATTGATGCCATGAATGAAGAGATAAAGTCTATAAAGGACAATGACGTTTGGGATCTTGTCTCATTGCCTAAAAATGCAAAACCTATTAATTGTAAATGAATATTTAAGACCAAGAGGGATTCGAAATGTAATGTGGATGGATACAAGGCTCGTTTTGTCATTAAGGGCTTTACACAAAAAGAAGGCATCGATTATAAAAAGATTTTATATCCAGTTTCATCGAAAGACTTTTTCAAGACTATAATGATTTAGTGGTACAGTTTGATCTTGATTTATATTATATGGATGTTAAGACAACGTTCTCAATAGTGACATTAATGAGACGATTTATATAGTACAACCAAAAAATTTTGTATCCGGAGATGCACAGCAAATGATTTGCATACTAAAAAAATTCATCTATGGACTTGAGCAAACTTCACGTTAATGGTATCATAAATTTTATCAAGTTGTTATCTCATTTGATTTTGAGATGATTTAGTGAAAAATTGTGTATACCACAAGTTCAATGGGAGTAAGTATATTTTTTGGATTTTATATGTCGATTACATACTATTTACCAGCAGTGATATAAGATTATTGCACGAAACCAAGAGATTTTTTATAAAGAAATTTGAGATAAAAGATCTTGGGGATGTCTCTTTTGTATTAGAAATCTAGATACACCGGGATCAGTCTCGGAATATTCTTGAATTATCACAAAAGAGATATATTAAAAAAATTCTTAAAATGTTTAACATGCAAGATTGTAAACCAGGTGACTTTCCTGTGTCTAAAGAAAATAAGTTTACTCTAAGTCAATGCCTCAAGAATGATTTATAGACTGCAGATATGCAAAAGATTTCTTGTGCTTCTACTATAGTGAGTCTTATGTATGCATAGATTTGTACACATTCAAATATTGTGTACATTATTGGGATATTAGGTAGATATTTAAGAAATTCAAATATGGATCATTGGAAAGCAGCCAAACGTCTTATGCAATATCTACAGAAAAAAAAAAGGTTATATGCTCACATACAAGAGGTTTGATCACTTGGAGATCATTAGTTATTCTAATTCTGATTTTGTCTGATGTCAAGACAGTAAAAAATCTATATCATTCTATATTTACTTGCTTGCTGGGAGAGCTATTTCCTGGAAGAGTGCTCAACAAATTCTTGTAGTCTCTTCTACTATGGCAGCAAAGTTTGTAACTTATTATGAGACATCCAATCATGAAATATGGCTATAGAATTTTATCACTGGGCTGTGTTTTGTTGATGACATAGAAAGATCGTTAAAATTATTTTATGATAATAAATCTACAGTTATGTGTTCCAGCAACAACAGGAGTTTGACAAAGTTAAAGCATATAGATATCAAGTTTTTTATTGTTAAATAAAGAGTTCAAAGTATGTAGATATCAATAGAGCACATTGAAACAAACTCCATGATTGTAGATTTGTTTACTAAGGGATTACCACCTAAGGTCTTTCATGAGCACACTACTCATATGAGTGTTGTATCTTTAGATGATGTGTAGTTTTAGTGGGAGTCTTGTACCATAATTGCATTTATTTTGTAAGACATATCATAAATTTTGTATTTTTAGTTTGACTTATGTATATATGGTTTCATTTTAGTTTTTTGTATTTATGTTTATATATATTATTATCTCTGAATTTTTTTATAGTTGATTTTACTAAGGTTAAGACATGACCAGTTAGAAATAGACATACTTAGATCACATAACATACAATTTTCATGTTGCACATCCATACTTGATCCATATTGTTCGGTTATACTGATATACGTGACTATTGATGAGTTTAGATATGTTAGCTGTAGTGAATGCCGCTTTGATCCTATGTCTTTATGATTGATTGACAGGATTATTTGGTAATGCATTCAAGTATTGATAGCACAGTTCTGAGTACTCCTACAGTTATTTAAAACATAGTTAAGGTGTCACGTAAATTCTAAGTGGAAGATTGTTAGATTTTTTCTAATGTGTGGGCTTAATATAGACCTCGGTATGCATATTAAGCTATTAATTTAATTAATTCATTTAGAAGTGATCAAATATGGTTAAACAATATTGGGTCTTAATAAATCAGGTTTAAGTATGAGTTTGTAATGTGCAGATACCATTTTTTTAATATTCTCATTTTATGATAAACAAAATAGAAATTATAAAAATTTGTTGATATAAAAGGCAGTTATGGTCCCTGAATCACAAGGTTGTTATTTTATTTTTCTAAAATCTCGTCACTAGAAAAAAAAAAAATTAGTTTCAAGGTACTGTGTTGATGCATAAGATCCTATTACCGGATGCAAACAAATTTTCTACAATGAATTTTTGTGCACTTCCGCTTATATTTCTCATTAATTCAGTATAAGATTGTTTGTTTAATTTTTACAGATCTAGGGATCTAAAAAGAATTTTTATTTCAATATATTTTTTCTTTAAAAAGGTATAGTTTAATAATTTGAACTTTTTTTAATCAGGAAATGAAAAAATAAATAAATGCTTAAAAGAAATAAATTACGGATCAAATTGTAAATAAAAATATTAAAAAATTAAATTGTTACAAATTTTAAAAATTAATATAATAATTTATCCAAAAATCTATTAATTCTTTCTTTTACTTATGAGGCTATAAAAAAAGTAAGTTTTTTTTTATGGGTACTAGTGATTTTAAGTTTCGAATTTACCAAGACCATTAAGCTAAATTTTATATTTTGTAATAAGGATATTTTGCTCAAAATAAAAAAAAAAAGTTTTTTCTTAAGTAATTTGCATAAGTAGAAAAAAATAAGCACTTTACTGATTGTTGAACCTCTAAAAATCGGTTTTTAATCTCTTTTTCATACTCCCATTATTTTTAATTAGTTTGTTCTTAGTTTCTTATTTTATTATTTAAGTTATTATAATTTAAGAAAATTACTAAAACTTCTTATCTGTCGTATAAAAATATTTAATATTTTATTTAAAATATTTCAAAATTTTTTATAAAATTAATTAAAATATCTAAAAAAATTAAATTTAACGAATAAAAATTTAATTAAAAAACTAAATAATTAAGAAGGCGATGCATGACTCTAGCGTGCCATGAGGTGTTACTAGGCCACATGTGTGTAACATACTTTCATTTTAATTTTCAAAATATCAACTTTGAGACATTATATCTTTGTGTAAAGATTTTTAATCGAGATAATTTTGGTGTCTACAAAAATATCTTTCATAGAGCTTTTAATAAATAATTAGTTTGTTAATTTTAATTACATATACATAGAGTTATTGGCCATGAAACTTACGGATTTAATTATGAAAGGAAAATTAGAAAAATAAAATCTAAAAAATAATTATGCAATTTCAATAAATATGAATTTTATAGAATATACTATATTTTAGAATTATTTAAAATATATTTCTATAAATTAAAAAATCGGGGAGTAAATATACACCGTCCGATGAATCGCTCCTATCGATGGTCAGTTTTTCGCAACTGAAAGCCGACAATTACTTCAAAGAGAAAAAACCAGAACGGCCGCAAGATATAAGAGAAGAAGAAGAAGAAAAAGCGTACGTCTTTTTCATCTGCTCACAGGAGAAACTTAAGAAAATGGAGGTTACGAGGAGAGAACGAAGAAGACGAGACCACCCACCTGGAGAAGAAGAAGAAGGAGCAGTTGAGTTGCCCGATCTTCCTCCTGAAATCATCGCCGATATACTCTCCAGATTACCCGTCAAATCCCTCTACAAATTCAGATGCGTTTCCAAGGAATGGCGCTCTCTAGTATCAGATCCCCAATTCGTGAAATCACACCTCGATCGAGCTCTTCAAGATTGTGAAATTTACTCCCAAAGACTCAAGCTGATCGTATCGTCTCGTAATCTCTTCTCGGTCGGAGGTGAATTATTGGAAGAATATTCAGATGGTGGTTCTGATGACTTAGTGGCTAAGGAGCTCGATTATCCTTTGAAAGATAAACCTAATTACTGGGTTGAGCTACTGAGGAGGTATGTTAAGGATGACAGCTGTGAAAATGCGAGAAATTGGGTTGAGATTTTGGGTTCTTGTAATGGATTGGTTTGTATTTCTCCGGATGAAGGTACTCTTTTCTTGTTTAATCCTTGTACAAGAGAATCTAAAAGAATCCCACACCCACCGTCCTGTCAAGGCCCTGGAGTAACTTCTTTCGGTGGTCTAGATAGTCTTAGTGTTTATGGGTTTGGTTTTGATTCTATGAATGATGATTATAAAGTAATACAACTTGCATGTCCTGCTGTTGCTTCTGTTTATTCACTAAAGACTGATTCTTGGAGGAGGACTATGGATTTTCCTCACGAGTATAATTTCTCTGAATCAGGAACTTTTCTCAATGGTGCAATCCATTGGGTGGTTAAACGAGAAAATGGGGAAAAGTGCCAGTGTTTAATTGCTACTTTTGATTTGGGGAAGGAGGTGTTTTGGGATATGCCAGGACCAGATCTTTTGGATTCTTGCAAACACTTGTTTATGGACTTTGTTGTGGGGGTTCTTGATGAATCTTTGTGCGTCCTCCATAGTTGCAGTCAGATGCATGATGACTTTTGGTTGATGCGAGAGTACGGCGTTGGTGAATCTTGGGCTAGGTTGAGAATCACCATATCGTATCTTTGCATAAAGCCTCTGTGTTTTTCAAAGAATGGAGAAGCGGTGATGGATATAGATGGAAGACTTGTTTTGTATAATTTTGGAGATCACACATGCAAGGATTTAGTAGTCCATGGACTTCCAGAAGGGGATGAAATCGAAGCAGATACTTATATTGAGAGCCTCGTTTCGCCTAACGGTTATGGTAGGAATGAGGCTCTGGTGCAACACCAAGCCTAATGAAATAAGGAATGAGGATGGTTAGGAGCATATAAACCTTATTGTGCGTGTTTGATCTTTCTTTAAGAGACTAGGAATGCATATCGAATTCTTGCTTTGACTTAACAAAGGAGATAATTTGTCTATGGTGGCTATAGATGTTCTTGAAACTATCTTCCGTGTTTGTGCTAATTTTTAGTGGAGATCTTTTGTTTATGATGATTATGAGATGATGCCTAAATGTGGGTGGTGAATCTTAGACCAATATAGAAACCCATCTTCCTTTTGACATGTTTCCAGAGCTGAGCTGCTATATTTGGTGATGAACAGGAAAAGGCTCTCTGGTTCTTAGCATATGAAATTCCTTTCGGCTTTGGATTCCAGGTTTGGAATTCCGTCATGGGTCTTGAGCGTAGAATGAATGAAAATCCAGTGTTGATGTGAGAATCACAAGACATACAGCTTCATGTTTGCCTAACAGTAAGTGAGGAGGTGGAACTCAAATTCTGCATCAGAGGATTGAAGATGAAATGAAGAAAAAGAAGGTAGGATGATGATGACTTTGATAACTTTATTTTACTTTCCTACTCCGAAAAAAAAAAAAAAAACTTTATTGCACTTTCTTCACTCTTTTGTTCACTCATAGGTCCAAGATTTTGTTTCTTGAAGTCTACCAAGGTCTCCATTACAGGTTTCGGTAACTAAAGAATTTGGCCGAGGAGAGTGTTTAACTCATTCAGCCATTGGTGAATTTCGGTTAGATGGTAGAGTTAGTTCTGCACAACACAAAAGAAATCCAGATCTAAGTCGAAGCTGGTAATACATTGGACTCAAATTACAGCAAATGTGTCGGATTGATTGCCTTCAATGTTCTTCATCAAGTTTCCAAGAATGTACAAGTTGTCAGCCTGTCACCAATTAGGTCTTTTCGTTTCTTAATCCATCCTTAGTCCTGCTGTGTGCCTGTTTGTGCAAGTTGTAAAACTGTAACTTTCTCTCTGGGTTCACTCTCTTCTTGCATGTATATGGTTTTCTCTTTCAATTTCAGCAGTTAAACAACTCATACCATCAAGCTTCTTGGAAGAAAGATTTGGGAATATATCTTTTATTCATTAATCTGAAGAACCAAAAGGAATTCAAACAAAGGACTAAATAAATAAATTCCAACTAGCAGAAAGTTAAACACTAACTAATTAAATCATTTATCTTGATGTAGTGTTGAGGAATAACTATATATGTATTTATACATATGGGTCTAGTCTAGGCAGAAAGTGGTCCAGGTCCTAACAGAAAATAACAGAAGACGGAGACGACGAGAGCGACCAAAGCGTCGCCGGCGGATATCGTAGCAGACGCGCCATTGTAATCCCAACCACCAACACCACCATAAACCGGCGGCGCGTTTTCATGATGCGCTCTGCAACCACTCACGTACACCGAGATCATCAGCTGGCTCATCATTATTATCACCATCGCTCCCGCAACTTTCATCACTCCCGAGATCCTAGACATGATGATGACCGAATACTGCAACAAAAATTACATATATATATATATATACACATACCCATTAGGATATATTCATATATTAAAGATAACTCGAATGCTCATACATGTATATATGCATATAGGGTACCTTTTTTGAAAATCAAAACAAAACGAGTGCAATTATAAGCTTCAATGGTGACGAAGGTCATATATTGCTAATATATAGACAGGTGGAGGAGAGTGTACTTAAGAAATAATCTCCATTAATGTTCATGCATGAGAACTATTATTTACTAGGAATTTTTTAATTGATTTAATTAATTAGAATAATTAATCTTATCATCATGATATACATATATATGTAAGCATGCATGACTTTTATGTAATTACTTGTAAATCCTTGATTAACTTTCTTTTATTTTCTCAACATACATGAAGAAAAGAGAATATAGTTCAGCTAAGTTCAAAGATCAATCAATATTGAAACACAAATCTTGAATACTGAAAATTAAGGGCTCGTGCAGAACTATGTAAATAAATATTTGTACACACACACACATATATGTATGTATGTATATAATAGTAAAGAGAAGAGGAGTAATTGATGTGACCTATTTCCCTGATCTTCTTCCTCTCTGTAAGTAGGAAGTATATATGTACAGCAAATTAAGTTAAAACGATATTGAAAGCCCTTGGATGTCATATATAGAGGAGAGAAAATAATCGAAAGGGGAAAATAATTTAAACAAAAAAGTAGGAGTCAAACTAGAAAGGAAAATGATCCTAACTTCTAATTAGTATTAGATTCGGGTAAAATAGGAAGGGCAGGAAAATATTTTGAGAGATTTTTGTTATAATTAATTTCACTAATCAATCCCGATTAAGGAAAATATAATATGACCAAACACAGATTTGGAAACCACGTGGGTCTTTGGAGGAGAATAATTGTTTGAACTTCAATTTTTGACTTAATTAAATATATGAAATATAAAATTGAAAGTTTGCACTTCAATTTCTAATGTTTGAACAAACATAATAATTTAATTTAAGATAACATGTAAGAACATATAAAATAAAATAAAATTAAAAAAAAATGCATTAGATCTTGAAAGAACAACATAAATAAATAAATAAATAAAGAATCTTGATCCAAACTAAAGAGTATGTGGTTCTTTAATTTTATTTAAAATACCACTCTTTATAATTGAATTTTCAATGAAGTTCATAAATTAAATTTATTTGTACTATAAACGTAGTCTAAAAATATATTTTAAAAATATAATTCATTAATTCTAAATAAAATTTTAAAATCCAACATTTATGTAATTTATTAGCAATTTGCGGGTGTAACACCTAGTAAAAACATTGTATTATTCCACTATTGATTTTTAACTCGCTAAAGACTTAAATTATACATCACTTTAGTTTAACACATGACTATTTCGGGCAATGACATTAATTTAGTATCACATTTTATGATAATATAGTACGAATTTCATTCCATAGTCAACTCAAATATTTGCCAACTTAATGATAAAAATGTTACCCTGAATGTTTGAATTGATGCGAGTTATAAAATGCAGCATTGAAAATAAGAAAGCTCAAATAGACCCAAGGATGAGGATATGTTTGGAAAGGGACGACAAGCATCTTGCGGCATTAATTACAGAGAAAGAGGATGACAATGGTGTTCATGTTTTTTTGAAAAAATTAATTTTCTATAATAAATATAACTCATGTGGTATTATGATTTTTAATAGTTTGATAACAAATCTCACAATAAATGTTATTAATGACCTTAAATTTTTATCATACTTTCAATAAAAATATAAAATCATACATGAATATTCACATCATATAAAATAATTTATCCATATTTCTCAGCAGACACACACCTAGCATAGCAGTACTCTCTCTATCACCTCCCTCCCTCAACCAATTGAGACACGACCAAACATTCTCTCCAGATTATAACCCTACCAATGGAGACAGAATCAAACACCCAGATTATAACCCTCATACCTGTCAAAGTCCACTTGGGCTTTTATCATAATGTCTGCTAATGGTTGTACTAAGCTGACTGAAGCTTTAACCCACGATGGTCATGCCCTAATCTCCTTTCAGAAAGACTCTCAGATCCTACTCCTGCCACTTTCTTGCTCTTCTATTTATTTAAACTTGAAGATACGCAGCATTAAATAGTGAATGAAGCTGTAGCTCAAGTGTCACGAAATATGTTGACTGACCTTACGAGTCCGATGTCCCATATTTGCTGCTCAAAAAGTCTCATGCTATTTCCGTTGAGCTTGAGTGAGAAAGTGAGACAAGTTCTCTACTCCTCCGCGGTAATCTAAAACAAACTACAAAATTTGCATGAGCCAGTTCCTCAGTCCATTATGACCACAATACAAGCAAAGCAAAATAATATTCAAACTTCACAACTTGAATGCAGGCAAAATATTATTAGCAAAGCAAGTCAATGGTCTTCAGTTACATAACTAAGACCCTTACAAAGCCTTAACTACACAGGAACTTTAAACTACAAAACTAACCCCTATTAAGATATCTGACCTTCCTTTCTGGCATTTATCTCTGCCAACAAAGTTTTTTCCCACCCTCCCGCATAATCTCATAGGCAAGCTTGTATTTTTCTAGAGATGATGCCCCAGACTCTATATATTTACAGGCTGCTTCTCTTAAACTCCAAACCATCAAAGCCTTGAGTTCTTGAGAACTTACCCCTGATTCAATATCGCGTACAAAACCAAATTCAGCATTTTTTGTCCATCGATGCAAGACATAACGTGATGGAAGTTCCCTTATATCCAACAGGTTGAACACTTTCAAGACATGTCTGCATAGTACGCCTTCAAATTCAAACATCTGACAGCTGCAACTGACATTGAGGTTGGATGCACTGAAGGTAACAGCATGTTTCTCATTCTCATTCCCACATTTCCGCACAGAGAATCTGCTGATTGTCCCTTCTTCATAAGTCTTTATTCCAAGATAATTATAAGACTGTACAAGTTCATTCTGGAATATCTTGAACACACTAAGTGTATATAGCCTTCTACATTGCTCTTCTACTGGTTCTTTTGTTTGCAGAAATGCCTGAAGGTTAAACGAGTTAAAATCCTCTTTTCTTTCATCCTCGCGACGCCGTTGAAGTCCTTGCTCATATCGAGGGATAAACTCCCTGAGGGGCGTCAGTGCAGTCAGAAAAGTACCAAAAAATGATTCAATAGTTTCATTCAGGGGGATGCCAGCAAAAAAGGTGCCCCGTAAGTACAATGGAACCCAACTTTCACGCTTTTCATACATCTCCTTCAGCCAGAGGTTTTCCCTCAATCCATATTTGTTGATGATGGCATTCCACATGGTATTAAATTCAACAGTTGTCTGACTCTGATAGATGCACTTCTCATAATCATATTTGAATTCATTGGGCAATGACCTGAAATGCTCTCGCTCCTTGGCCCTAATCTGCCACATTGAAAAACGATGGTGTGTCCCAGGAAACACTTGCGCAATTGCTTGTTGGATCGCCAAATCTTGATCAGCTATAATTGACTTTGGGCGCCGCCCTGACATGGCCCGCAGCCATGTCTGAAACAACCATAAGAAGGATTCCTTAGACTCGTCAGCAATCAGAGCAGATGCAAGAAGCACCGGCTGCTTGTGATGATTAACTCCAACAAATGTTGCAAATGGCACCAAATAATTACCCCTCCTATATGAAGTATCCAAAACAACAGCATCACCGAACTGACTGCATGAGAACCTAGAGATGCTGTCTGCCCAAAAGACACTCATGCAATTACCATTATCGACCTCCACTGAATAAAAGAATCCTGTATCTTCTGCTTGTCTAGTCTGAAAATATTCAAGTAGTAAACAATACCAATCACTCCCGATATTGTTCTCTCGACCAGTTTTTATAAGGCCACCATTGTTTAGTTCAATTAGATCCACAGAATCCAAACCGCCAATCACATCATCCATTAATTTCTTTGAAGTTGAAGAAGTCTTCTTAAGATTTCCCAGCTCAAGATCATGATTATGATCTTTCTGAAGCCGGTCTACAATCCAAGTTCCATTGTCCTGCCTCTTAATTCTCATAAATGCCCCACAACCTACTCTTGAAGGGTGCTGAAACCCTTCCTTTGAGCACACAAATCGCCGCGATGTGATTGATCCATCAACTTTTGACCGAAACAACTGACCAATCCGAATTCTGAACCCAGCACTTTCTGCATATATATGATAAAACTCGTACGCTTCATTAGCTGAATTGAACTCCAGACCTGCACATGGTTCAGCTTTTGGATGCCCTGCATCACCTGCCCTTTTAAGGCGTTTAACAGTAATGGCTCCAGATGCACTCGTATGTCCACCATCAACTTCATTAAGCAGTTTTACCTTCGGCCTAGGGGGAGCTGATGATTTTGCAACTGTTGGGGTCCTTTGCTGTGGAACAGGAACTGGGTTTTCCTCAGTGAGTCCAAGTTCATGATTGTGATCCTTTTGTATTTGGTCAAGAACCCACTTCCCAGAATCACGTCTTTGCACTCTTATGAAAGCAGGACAACCAGTCCTTGAATTTAGCTGAAAGCCCTCCTTTGAGCAAACAAATCTCCTCGATGAAACTGTCCCATCAGTACGTGAACGATATAGTTGACCGGTCCGGATTTTGAAACCCACACGCATAGCATATAAACTGTAGAACTCACGAGCCTCATCTGCTGAATCGAACTCTAATCCCACACGTGGCTCAAGTCTAGACTCTCCTTCATCCTCAGGAACAATATTATTATTTACCAAACGGACCATACCCAATGGGTATGCTTTCACAATCATGGTGTTCCCACAATCTTCAAGATTAGGATCAGTAACTGCACTGCGTTGAAATGAGGAAAAAGATCAGAGGAATGGTTACCTGAAACTCGATATATTGTTCAGTTAGCAAGTAAATATGTTCAGAAGTTTTGAGAAGAAAGTTAACCACAATTCCAGCTCAATATTGTAGAATGACTGCTTTCAATATTCTAAAGAACAAATTCATCAGAGCATTTGCAAAATATCAACCAATGATCTCAAAAAGCCTTGAAGAGTATATATTAAGCAATAGAGGAAAACAAATCAAATGTACATGATGGTAACAGATAGATAGAAACAAAAGGAGAAAGAGAAACATAAATGACCAAATAATTCTATTTTAGTGTGAGAATGGTAAGTGAAAGGCTTTGTCATATATGTTTGGAAAACATAAAGCAGACCAAGAAGGAAATAAGTATTTACACACTTGGATATGAAATTTGTTGATCTGTAAACCCAAAGAAACACAGCTGCTACAGCTGGAGTTACCTCCAAGAGAGAGTACCGAGTATAACCAAATAGTGAAATGAAAACTGCCAAAAAAAGCAAGAATAATTTCAGGTAAATCCAAGTTTGTTACCAAATTTCCACATAAATCCCTATCTTTAGTAGTGCTGGGGATGTAGTAATAATCAGCCCTTAAAGTCCGGCGAAAAGTTTTGAAGATTACATTGGCGTCACAGAAAAATCTAACGTCATGTTCTATTCTCTTCTTCTAAACACAATAGTTACAGGATCCTTGATCCAACTTCACAAGAACAACTTCAGAGGCAACATCAACACTTCTTACAACAGTTATATATTCTCCAAATCACGGTGCCCATACGCACGGATTGGATTTCCACCCTTTCAATGCTTTATGTGACATCACAAGTAAAGACAAAGCCATCTATGAATTCGAGAACAGACTTAAGGAAATAAAAACAATCTTCCCTCCATCACCCCTTTTAGCTTTCCAACTTATAGAGGAATTCTCTTAGACAACGAGCAGAGAACCCACCAGTTTACACCAATCAGCTTACGGAACTTCCTCAAAATCTAATTCCAAGTGTTCAACACAGGGTATATCCCCTTTCTTGAGTTGGCTTAGATGACCAAGTCATGTTTTCTCAGATAAATCACAGGACATGCATTCTCACCCTCAATGTCTTCAGCAAGGAGCCAAAGAGCAAAAGGCGACATTGAAGAGTACTCCCAGAATCGTAGACCATATTTCTGCCAAACACTTGCAAACGAGTGTCAGTTACCAAAGTAGCCGGAATATGCTCATATAAAACCTAACTTTATCGCGAACTCCCAACATCTCTCTCCAACTCCAGGTAAAATCTAGGAAGCCAAATAGGACAAACATGAAGAAACGGAGGAGAGGACGCGAGATGAAACCCTCCCAAAAAGAAAAACGAAGCGAAATGAAACCCTCTATACAACTGAATCATGCACAGATTTAGAAGGCTTAAATATAAAACCTAAAAGAACTTTTAACTTTCCTTTCGGTTTTTCAACCTTCCGTTTCTCACTGCACCAAATCAACACAAAACAAAACTAGCCAGAGATTCCATTAGATCACGGAGTAGAGAATCCGAATCAAGCGTTATCCGTCATTGAATCGCATTAAACAGGTTGTAAGAAAACGATTTCACAAACAAACCAAACATTTCTAAAAAAGGCGAAATTAGGGTTCGTCCGGAAGCATCTATTACCTTTTCATGAGAGTGAAGTGACCGGGAGCGGACTCCATGCCCATTTCTGAGGAGCGAGCGACACAGAGGATCAGATTGCGAGGGCCGATTTCATTAACGAAGCAAAGAGACAAACTACCCCCAAAAAAAAAAAAAAAAGAAAAGCAAACAAAGAAACAAAAAAGTTTATCTACAGATTCCGATGGTCATTTTTTGGCGGGAAAAATAGTAGAATAGAAAGAAGTAGAGAGTGAGAGAAGAAGAGAAGAGAAGGGAGTGGTGGTGGTGAGGGTGTTGAAGAAGGTGGTGGTGGAGGAAGTTTTTGTTTGGTGAGGCTTTTTCCTCTGTGCACCTTCTGGTTGTTCCCCTGTGTAATCTAGGGTTGACCTCCTCTAAAAACATTTTCGCTTTATATATCTCCTCCTCCTCAGATGCCATTGCCATGTCATCTCCCATTTTAATTATGCTTTTTTCTTTTCTTTTCTTTTCTTTTCTTTTTTCTTTTTTTTTTTTTTAATAAAGATGAAATACGACTACCACTTATGATTACAAATTACAATATTTACTTTTATTATTATTTACCCAAAATACAATCTTATTTTTTGGTTTTTAAATCTCTAAAATTAAATACAAATTTATTTCTGGTTTTTTAAGTGATGTTCTTCACTTTTTTCTAAATTAAAAAATTTTCAAAATAGTAATTTTTAGTAGTTTCATAAATTTTCTACAATAAATAAACTTGTTTAAATGTTTTTCTACCATTTTTAAAGTAAATAATTTTCCTTCTAAAAATATTTCCCTATCGGCATATATTATTTACTTTCCTTTTTTTCTCCTTCCATATTGGTATAATTAACATTATTTTGTATATATCAATTATGATGTTTCTTTTCTTCTTTATTTTATGGTGTATGGTTTCTAAATCATTAAATTTTCAATATGTTGTTCTTCCTGCCTAATTGGATAAAAAAAAAAATTTCATGTGAAATTTGTTTCCATCTTTTTTTTTTTATATATAAAAATTTATTATCCTTAATTAAAATTTAATTAATTCTATCTCATAAGAAGATAATTTTTGAATTATTATAAATTTAAAGTATCAATATTTTTTAATATTATTGTCTCGTAATATTTTTACATAAATTTTATTTTTCTTGTTATCCTCCCCCTAAAAACCATGATTTATATGTATTTTATAAGTGAAATCATACATTATTTTATTTTATTTGTTGTTTGAAGATATATAGCCTCCCTCCTCTATGCATGGAGATGGATGTTTTATTCTTGTTGTTATTAGAATATTTTCTTATATGATATTGCTAATGCATTATGTATTTCTTGTCACACTACATCAAATATAAATCTAATTAAAACTGTAATCCTAAACTATATATTAAAAAAATTACTAATAAATTTAAATTTTTCCATGTTCAAAGTAAATAGCAAACAAAAATAATAACAGCCTAAGTAGGACAATTATAATTATTTTATGTGTTCTAATTACTTTTAATTTATTTATAATGATGATATAATTTTTTTATTTTAAGTAATTTTATATATTAATTAATTAGAAAATATACATACATCAATTATAACATAATAAAAATATTTATAAATTATGATACTTATTATATTTTACTTGAATTTATAATTTTTTATATAAAAAGTGATATATTAACTATATGATAACAAAAATAACAAGATATTTATTTATTTTACATAATAACTACATTTATTATTAATATAATCATAAAAAAATAGTAATGTAAAATTAATATAATTGTCTAAAATTACACGTTTTATGATTATTTTAACAATTACACGACGAATTATTTTTAATAATATGATTTATATTAATTATCACTTCTTAATATTTAATTTATATTTTTCTTATCAAATTTTAAATATAAGATGATAGAATAAAAATATAATGAAACATATTAGATGATAATATAATGTAATTGCTATCAGAGTATGATTGTATATTTATATTTACAACAATGACATAATTAATGAGATTCTAATCATAACGCGTTTGTTATTAATCTAGAATAAAATTATGATATTTTTATTTTTAATGATTTACAAGTAGAAATAAACCACTATCGACTTTATTATTCTTATCTATTTTATATTTAAAACAAATAAAATTTATAAGAATAATAAATTCATGTTAAGCTTATTTTATGTGAAATTAAGTATATTTCCACATTTATTATTATTATAATTATTATTTTTTAAAAAATAGAGGAACAGAATTTAAGAGAAAAATTTGTAGGGAAAACTTGTTTTAAAAATTTTATTTCCTCGCCAGGATTTATGATGTATGTATGTACCGAGAGCTCTACCTCTTACTCCGTCTTCGTAGGGAAGAATATCAATACGCACGGAATCTTACTGTGATAATCGCTTATTCAAAGCTAGGGTTCTAATCCTGCAAATCCACATTAAGCTTCAATCGAATCTCAGTGCATTTGTAAGTTAAATTTTCTCATTTGTTTCCTCCATTTATTGAGTTATCAAGCTTGCATCCAAATAAAGGATATATGACCAAATAATCACAGGAAGAGTTATTCCATGGTTAGAGCTCCATCCAATTTTATCGCCTTCTGTAGGCAGAAACCCCGTAATAGACTAAACTCTTGTACGCGGACACGAAATCTAATTCTAGAATCCGGAGAAGGTGGTTCCAATGGCGAAGAACTGAAACTCAATAAGAAAGAAGAGGATAAACCGGAAAACGATCGCCAAACTTACGCGGGCATTGTTAGAGAGGTCTGCGATATCACGAGAACCAGACCTAGATGGGAGCAGACTCTCGCTTCCATTTTTCCTTCGTTTAATTTCTCGGATCCCAAATTCTTTCACGATCTTCTGAGTGAACAAAATAATGTGTTTCTCACACTTCGTTTCTTTCAATGGGTGCATTCCCGTTACGAGTTTTCACCTGACGCAGTTTCTTGTAGAGTGATTTTTGATGCGCTTGTGGAGGCTAAAGCCTTGCAGGCAGCACAATTTTTTCTCCATAGTACTGGTTTTAGTCCAGACCCGGCTTCATTAGAATGTTATATAAGGTGCCAATATGAGAATGGGTTGGTTGAGGATGGATGTGATGTGTTGTCTAAGTTGCAGAAGGCTGGATTTCGCCCCGCAATGAAAACTTGGAATTCCGCATTGTTGGGATGTCTCAAGGTTGGGAGGACAGATATTGTGTGGAAATTGTATCAAGAAATGATGGAATCTGGTGCTGTTGCAGATGTTGATGCTGAAACTGTTGGTTGTCTAATTCAAGCTTTTTGTGAAGATGGCAAGTCTTCTGAAGGTTATGAGCTTCTACAACAGGTTCTGGAAGATGGTTTGGAGCCTGGAAATGTCACTTTTAATAAGCTGATTGCTGCTTTCTGTAAGGAGAGGAAGTATACTAGAGTGTCTGAAATCCTTCATAGAATGATTGCAAGGAATCAAACTCCTGATATTTATACATATCAAGAAGTTATCAATGGACTTTGTAAGAAACGAAAGCGACTTGAGGGCTATCGGATATTCAATGATCTCAAGGATAGAGGGTATGCCCCTGATAGGGTCATGTATACAACTATGATTCATGGCCTATGTGAAATGGGATGGCTTGGTGATGCTAGGAAGCTGTGGTTTGAGATGATAAATAAGGGATTGCTTCCAAATGAGTTCACTTACAATGCACTGATTCATGGTTATTGTAAGATCGCGGACTTTGAAGAGGCCAAAAAGGTGTACAAAGAGATGTGTGCAAGAGGATATGGGGAAACAACAGTGACCTACAACACGATGATTGCTGGATTTTGCTTACATGGATGGACAGATGAGGCACATGGCTTGTTTGAAGAAATGTCTCAAAAGGGTATTGCTCGTGATATCATCACATACAACACCCTCATTCGGGGGTTTTGCAAGACAGGAAAGGTAGATGAGAGCAAACACCTATTGAAAGAACTCCTTACACAGGGTTTACAGCCATCTACTTCCTCATATACCTCTCTTATTGAAAAATTGTGTCAAGTGGGAGAATTGGACAATGCGAAAAGGATGTGGAATGATATGCAGAGTAGGGGTTTGAAGCCAAATGTCTGCTCTTATGACCATATTATTACCGGTTTGTGTGGTAAAGGAGATTACATGGAAGGTTTGGAATGGTTAGTAAGAATGCTGGAAAATAGATTTAAACCGCAGAAGGAAACTTTTGAGGGACTGGTTCAGTGTCTCATACAAAACGATAAGTTGGACGATTCTTTGTTTGTTTTGGACTCTATGTTTAGAATAGGTTATGCACTCAAAGAAGGTATTTGCCATTATTTGGTTACTAAATTTTGCAAACAGAATTTCCATTTTGTTGCGGCATGCCTAGGTCAGATCCTAGAAGAAAATTAATAATAGAGGTTTTTGAGTTTGTTGTTGTAACCTACATTTGATTTTGTTGTAGATGACAAATGAATAATAAGGTTAATTTATTCTAGAAAAAGGTTAATTAAGTCCTCCTGAAACTATAAATGTTTGGAGGACAGTATTTAACTGTAATTTATATGTTAAGATGGGTATATTAGACAGTTTAAATGTGTTAGGGCCATTCAAGGTTAATCTCATGTAGTCTAAGCACAAGTTGGGTCGAAATTTAGTTTGAATTTGTGAAGCTATTCTAAATGGGATGATTCTGATAAACTTATGATCAGTGGTCATGAACTTGGTTCTTGTCATTATCATCACGCGGTGAGAAACTCAATTGTATGAGAAATCTAGCATTTTATTCTCATATATAAATGAAGGAAAGTGCTGGAGATATGGCTTTATCTCATGTAAAATTGAAGTCTGTTCAGATTTCATTGAGAAGATTTTCCCTTTGTACTGATGCTCAATTGAGTAGATCTTGCCATTTTATTGATTAACTTAAGGTGAATCCAATCTTCTTGCTTACTTATTACAGGTTTTGGCTATATTGTTTTTGCCATGACAGCTTATGATGACAGCATTTCTCTTTAGATTGCTGGTATTTAGTTATTGATATTGTTTATAATTCTTTGTCTAGTAGGTTTTTGTTTATAGCGAGGTTCTTAACTTTTCATATTAAAAGTTCATAATATTGCTTATTAATCATCTGGTGTCAGCTTATATTTTGATTGTTTATTTGAGATAGTCCGGTAGATTGTATGAGACACCTAGTTTTCTAGATCTTCTTTTTTAAGCCTTTTTTATACCTTCGCTGGCTTGTATTTTGATTCTTTGTTTGTGATAATCCAATAGTATCGGAATGAAGTTTAATTTTTCTAGATCTTCCTTTTAAGCCTTCTTTAACATCTGAATTGGCATGTAACATCTCGGATGTGATTGCACATCTATGATTGACCAGGTAGGTTAACCTTGAAAGTTTTGCATAATCACTACAAGTTATCATTTTGTTCTTAAAAGTCTAAAGGAAAATTATTTTTGATTTTCTCTTTTAAATAATTATATTATGGGAATGGGTGTTCTTTGGTTTTACCTTTCTTTTGAAGAGAAAAAGGATGTTGTTTGATTATATGCTACCCACTTTTGAATTTTGTCCGTTTGCCTATCTGAATTCAATATTTTCCGCTCCATCATGATGTCACTGCGTTTGATGATGAATATAATTTGCCTAATTTAAAATAATATGTTGCATCTTTTCCGCCCTTCTCTCTGTCCATACATGCATGGTGCGTCAAAATTCTAGGAATTTTGTTATTTATTTTTTTTTTCTTCTTCTTCGTCTGGGATGGAACTTTTAAGTTGTGTTCTATTGAATTTATGCTTTGCTGAAGCTTTGAATTGCATTTCTGAAACTCTGCTGTAAATTAAACTGATAAGTGATCATGGGAACTGAGGAGCCAAAAGATCCTTTGAAAGGAGTTGACCGGAAAGCAATTTGTGGTTAATTGCAGAAAGACCTGAGTTTCAGTACTAAACAAGTTGTAAAGAAGTGGCTTCCAAAAGAAAAATTGGGCAAATTCCAGACTACTATTTTCTTCCTCGAAGATCTCTGCCTTCTGCCATTGCCTTCTATGGAGCATGTACTGCTCTCGGAGTTGGTGCTGGAATGCTGTTGGAAATATGGATAAACAAGAAAGTAAAGGTATTTCTTCAAAATCATTCACGATAGATTATTAGGTCTCTTGAATAGAACATAAGGTGTGCACAGGTCACACTTTGGTTGTGATCTTGTAGTGTGTGGCTTGTGAGGGGTATGCCATGCAAGACCGACCTTGTGGAAGCTGTCAAATGGCGACTGGGATATTCTTGTCGTGATTGTGTCAGGGCACATTCTATGGTGTCAATACCTTGTCTCTGATATATCTGCTCTGAGCTCTAACTTACTGCCAAGGAGTTGGAAGTAAATAAATAGATGAACAAAAATGAGTTGAAATAACAATCCATGGTGATTGTTGATTGATGAATACTACTGTTTCTGTCTTTGCAGTTACAAGCAATAACTTAATCAAGAAAACCATAACATTAGTGTTAGGAAATTGGTAGAATTAATGACAATTGCGCAGTTTGTTGGTAGAAAAGCACCTGAAAACTCCAGAGTCTCTTGGTCGGGAAATGGTGTAATTCATAAAAATTTGCTAGACTGAATTGTTTGGTTGATGAGCACCTAATTATAACTAATGTTCAATTCTTACTCTGTCACTTCACCTTATTATAACTAATGTTCTTCCTCAATATGTATTTTGAATGAAAGAAGCTGAAGTGTCCTTATAAAATTACAAGATAATTTTCATGTTTGAATCACCACTGCTCCTACATAATTCACCATTCGAGATTATCCCATAATCTTTCAGTATAATTTTAATTTATTGTCTTTTATTAAATACTTTATTTCACTTTGATAATGCTTATGGCTAACATATGATTGCTATGGTGTTTATTTCAAAGAAATGATTGATATGGTGTTTCAGAGGATGGAGGCATCATATGGGAGTTTGACAAGTAGAGCAGACATGACACAGCTCAAGTAATGAAATTTTATTTACTTGTACTTTCAACTCTTTTATTCGATTTGGTTGCTGTATGATATATATGAAGGAAGATAAAGCAAATGGCATCTTTATCCTAAAAGCTATGATGAAATTATTCCAAGTTCGCAAACCTAATATACAAGTAAAAATTCCCTGAAGGAGGAAATTATGAGTGGTAAACTGGAATAGATTCATGTTCTTGATGCAGATGAGTTGTTGATTAGTTTGGTAGAGGAGTGTAGTGCAGATGAAGTCTGGCAATCTCTTTTTGGGGAGAACTTATTAATACAATCAATACAGAGATTTTGCAGCTATGATTGTAAATCTTTTCTGTTGGTATAAAAGGACCCAGGTCCCAGGTATGAAGGCCCGGAAACATGGTAAAGATAAGCAGGTAGAAGTAACTTATGTGCAGCTTAAGTATATTTCTCTAATGACAGATTGAAATCTGACTATCCCAAATGATTTTTGTTGATCTCTAATGAAATCGTATCTTATTTTTTACTTGATTTGCATGGTCATGGAACCTCGCTGGGTTTTGTCAGTAAACCTTGAGGAAAGAGTTGGATTGATATTTTTGTGTGGTGGCCCTTACGCAAATGTGCGCGTGGGTGGGGTGTGATTAGAGGATAAAGAAAGCAAGGGGGTGGACCAAGTGTTTCTAAATGTTCAAGTTAGGTTGCAGTTTAACTCGACTTGTAAGCTCGTTTTTCAGCTAAAAATTCGTAGCTAAGTTTTTTTTGCTGAGATTAGCAAAAATTTAGTGAGTATTAGTGATACTTTTGATTTATTGTATGAGACATAAATATATGAAATCACTTCTCTCTGTAGAAAACACATTTAGGCATATTGTATTAAATTTGTGAAATCTAGAAATGCAATTATGTATTCCCACTCTTGTTTTTGATAATTGACTTGCAGATGTTGACTTTTCAGCTCTTTGATTAGTTCCAACTCGAACTTCTGATTTGTGGTAATATGTGAGGAAGGATCTCCGTATTTTCTAAATTCATGCCTGCAAATCATATCATTAGCCCAATTTTTAACCTATAATCTTAAATCTTAATAAATATATTAATACAAAAAAATCATAAAATTCTTTTCCCTTTGTGAATAATAAATCGGATATTTTGTTTATCCTACAGAATCAATTTTTTAAAACCTAATATAGGCAAGAGGCTGAAGTTTCAACAACAAAAAGAAATTCTTCAAAGAAACAAACAAAGAAGTCTAGAAAACAGCGCATTCTGGCCGTTGTTTTAGACGGCATTCGTGATCGAGGGATCCCAGCCGTCCACTTCGAAATCTTATGCCATTTATCATTGGGCTGTACTCCCTCAATATAACCGATCGGGTAACTCTATCATCCCCCTCTCCAATTACCGCCAACATCACAACTTCCCCGAACCACTGGCCAATAAATAAAATCCCTTCATTTTCCTGAGAACCCAAGAAAAAACACGCAGAGAAATCAAATTCCAATTTCGACGGACTGAGAAGATGGAGAAGGCGTACGGATACTCGAGCGTCAGCACAAGCTCAAGCGTTCCCTTAAAGGCGAGCAAACCGGAGGACGTGGACCTAGAGATCGGAGGTGGTGATACCCTCTATCCAGGGCTCGGCCATGGAGAGAATCTCCTTCGATGGGGCTTCATCCGCAAGGTCTACGGCATCCTCTCCGCCCAGATCCTTCTCACCACCTTCGTCTCGGCAATTGTTGTTCTCAACCCCTCCGTCAACAACCTCCTCCAGGGCAGTTCCGGTCTTCTGCTTTTGCTCTGCATCATCCCCTTTATTTGTAAGTTTCCTCTGACCATCTCTTTTATACTTCAAAAATGTGTTTCTGTTCTAGATCTTTATTATAAATATCCCTTTTTCCGTTCCGTGTGTATTTCCTTTTCTCGATTGGTCTGTTAGGGTTCTATAGGGTTTTTCTGCGTGCGTCTATATGTACGTGTATGATTGAATGTTAGCGGAAATAGTTCGCGTATTATTCATAAGCCTGTCTGACTATGAGTATTTGGATGATTTAGGGTTTAATTAGTTCTGATTTGTACATTTATGCTGATGATCTAATTTTATTTTATTTTGTTATATCGGTAATGAATTTGGGTTCAATTTCCGTCGAAGCTATTGTAAAATATGGGTTTTGACCTTCTCCTGGTACTGTTCGATTTTCAAATCTCTAGCAGATTGTGTCTTGCCCCTTGTACATTTGGTGGCTATAAAATTCCCTATCTGGTTTATATCTATTCACTTTTGCATGCAAAGCTGATCTCGAGAAAGGAAGTTATGATCTGTTCAAGTCAATTTTCTTTATATAATACAAAAGTTATAAAAGCATCACAGGTTTGAAACTCTAATTCCCAGAGAGGATCGTGCAAATGAATTTTGTGTAGTTTTATGGGGTTGTTACCTAAATGTGAACTCAAGCCTCTCCCGTTCTTTACCAGTTGTTTTTCTATCTTTTTTTATGCTTCTATATCTTGGAGGTGGAAGTTTAGGTGATGTAGGCTTGGGCTACATTTTTTTTAGTTTGAATTATATTGTATTTTTATCTTTGTCTTGAAAGTGGTTTTAGGTTGATACTAATCCAGTTGCCCTCTGAATCATTATGTTAGGTCATATAAATTTTGTTGTTACAGCATCAAAACTTATGCTGTCAACAAGTGTATTTTTCGTATAATCAATGGTTACACTCCTCTGCTTTGTGTAAATAATAAACCTTAAATCTATGCAGTGATATGGCCCTTGCATATGTATCACCAGAAGCACCCAGTCAATTTCATTATCCTGGGGCTCTTCACTGTCTCACTGAGTTTTACAGTTGGTGTAAGCTGTGCAAATACAGATGGTATTTTTCTCCTCTCAGACCCCATTTGCTTCTTGTTGCAATGTTGAATTTTCTTGTCTATTTTACTCAATGGCATGCTAATCCTTTTATCATCTCTTTGCATCATGTGCTTTCAGGAAGAATTGTGCTTGAAGCACTAATCCTGACATTGGCTGTGGTTTCATCTCTGACTGCATACACTTTCTGGGCTGCGAAGAAGGGCAAGGATTTCAGCTTCCTTGGACCAATTTTATTCACCAGTCTCATCATCCTCATCGTAACTGGGTTCCTACAGGTTTTGTGTCTTCCTAATCCAGCTACCACATATCAACCATCAACAGTTTAACATGTAAATTCCTGATTTTGTAAATTTTTTCGTTACTTTGCAGATGTTCTTTCCACTTGGCCCAACATCTGTTGCTGTTTATGGTGGAATCAGTGCTTTGATTTTCTGTGGCTACATAGTCTATGACACTGACAACCTGATCAAGCGCTTCACATACGACGATTACATATTGGCCTCTGCCTCTCTCTATTTGGATATCCTGAACCTCTTCCTTTCCATTCTGCGGGTGCTAAGGCAGACGGACAATTAAATGTATGAAAAAATCACAACATGTTGCACAGTTATGATATCATTTGAAAACTGAAACCTACTATGGAAAAGTATCATACGCAGATTATTGTCGGGGCATAGCAGCCTGCAGTTACTTGCATTTTACATTTGGATGAACTGAGTAACTTTTACAATTAAGTACCTCCCATTTTCTTCTCTCTTCTGCATGCGGCAAGATGTGCCAGTTTCATTTATGTAATCTTCAAAAAGCCACTACTGGATGTTTTTGTTCTTTGATATATGTAGTAGAAATGTCTTACAGTTTCTCATTAGCTAATGTGTAGTTGTTATTATATCTTATTCCCGTATGTGAAACTGTGTGTATCATTTGATACAGTTTGCAACTATATTTTATTACAATTTGCTCGGTATTTTTCTTGCTATCATATATTTAACAAACTGTAATCCATGTCGAAGAAACGAATATTGAGAAGCAAATATAATCAATTATAGTAAAAAGTTAATATCAAGATAGTAATAAAATATAGTTAAACATAGTAATTGTATTTATATAATTATGTGATTAAAAATGTTCGTATATTTAGTGCTATTTATAATATTTAATCATAAATCATAATTATAATTATAAATATATTTATAAGATAATAGCTAATACATTATACAATCAACTATGCATGTCGAAAATTTTATTAAAAGTATTATGATAATTCCATAATCTAAGTTATTTCTCCAAAAATATATATATATATATATATATCAGTAAATGATTTCAAAATCAACTTAAATTGAAATTATTTTTTTTCATTATTTCTTAAATTTATTGTAAAGAAAAAACATATAATTCTAAAAATTTAAAACCATTTTCCCTGTTACTCCCTCTTGCCGGGATTCCTAAGAAGTAGAAGAAATCAAGCATCCCTTTTTCCCGTTTGTGACTCGCAACTGCACCCGCAGGAACACGTTTTCTTCTTCTGCAAAACCCAGAAGTTCATGTTTCCATCGCTCATCCTTCAACCGTCGCTGGAACTTCCTGCAAGTTGCTGAACCGCTGCTTGGCTCAGCTGTGATTCGCTGTTTCCCTCTACTGTGATCGGGAATCACCACTTCGAGGATCCACGAGGCATTAGCCCTAGGCGCATGGTGAAGACCTCTGTCTTTACTCCTCTTCTCTTCCGACTCTTCTCTTCCAATTAATATTTTTTTTCTCGCTCAATTGTTCCGTTTCCTATTTGTTCTTAGTTTAGGAATTTTTAAGTGCAAATGGAAGTAATTCAAATTCCAATAGAAATTTCATAACAATCGAACTAAAAATTGCTGAAGATTTGCGCATTTTATAGATGCTTTCAGTTTGTTTTGTGCTTTAATATTCTTCCTGTATATTTTGTGGTTTTCGGCATTCTTATATTTCGATTATTTGTTTATGATAGTCTGATAGATTGTATAAGACTTCTACGTTTTATAGGTCTTCCTTTTTAACCTTCTTCAACACCTTATTGGCTTATATTTTGCTTGTTCATCCGCGATAATCCGATAGTATGGGAATGGGCACTTAAGTTTTCTATATCTTCCTTTTAGGTCTTCTGTAACATCTGAATTGGCATGCAACCCATCGGATGTGATTTCACTTGTATGATTGACTGGGTAGGTTAACCTTGAAAATTTCGCACTGGCACTTCAAATTAGCCTTTTTGTTCTTAAAAATAAAAGGTAGTATCTTTTTTTTTTCCTTTTTAAAATTATTATGAGAATGGGATGTTGTTTATTTATTTATTTATTTTTAGATAAGGGATGCTGTTTGATTTTTTTTTTTTTGAGATAAGGGATGTTGTTTGATTATATGCTGCACACTTTTGACTTATGCCTGTTTACCTCTATGAATTAAATGGTTTTCCTCTGATCACCATGGCACTGGGTTTGATGATGAATATGATTTGCCTGATCGAAAATATAATTTCTGCCATTCTGTCTGCCCATACATGCACGCTGTATTAAAATCTAGGAATTTTGTTTATTTATTTTATCTTTTCATCTTGTTTTGCGATTGGAATTTGTCAATTCTGTGCTATTGGACTAAAGTTTTACTGAAGTCTTTAAATTGTATTTTGAATTGCAGCGCTGAAATTCTGCTGTAAATTAAACTGACAAATAATCATGGGAACTGAAGAGCCAAAAGACCCGTTGAAAGGAGTTGACTGGAAAGCTATTGGTGGTGAATTGCAGAAGGACCCAAGTGCCAGTACTAAACAAGTTGTAAAGAAGCGGCTTCCGAAAAAGATTAGACAAATTCCAGACTATTATTTTCTTCCTCGAAGATCTCTGCCTTCTGCCATGGCCTTCTATGGAGCATGTATTGCTGGCGGAGTTGGTGCTGGAATGCTGTTGGAAATATGGATAAACAAGAAAGTTAAAGGTTTTTCTTCAAAATCGTTCACAATAGATGATTAGGTCTTTCGTATAGAACATAAAAAGGTGTGAACAGGGCACACATTTGATTATGATCTTGTAGCATGTCTTACCTTGTGAAGGGTATGTCATGCAAGACCTTCCTTGTGGAAGTTCTCAAATGATACTGTCTAGTACAGGCAACTGTGATTCTGTCAGTGCAGATTTTGTGGTGTCAATACCTTTTCTCTGCTATTTCTGCTCTCTGCAGTGACTTACTGCCAAAAACTTGAAGTAAATAATAGAAGAATAAAAATGAATTGAAATAACAATGCATAGGACTTGTTGGTTGATGAACACTACTGTTTCTGTCTTTGAGAAATATCAGTTACTAGCAATTATTTGTTTAGAAAAGCATAAGATTTGTGTCTGGGAATTGGTGTAATTTGTGAAAATTGTGCAGTTTGTTGGTTGACAAGCACCTGAAGACTGTGGAGTATGTTGGTCGGGAATTCATACTGTAAAATTTGCTAGAACAAATTGTTGGTTGATGAGAACTTAAAAGTTTGGGAACTTTTCAGAAGCATATCGCAGAACGGACAGTTTGTTTAGTTCAATATTTATTCTGTCTCTTCACTTAGTTATCAGAACAATCTTCTTCCTCGACATTATATATATGAGACTAACATTTACATAGTAATACTCATGTTTAAATTTCCTTTATTCCTACATAATTCATTTTTCGAGATTATCCCCTGATTTAGTTTAAATTTAATAATGCTTATGGCTAACACATGATTGCTATTGTGTCTCAGAGGATGGAGGCGTCATATGGGAGTTTGACAAGTAGAGCAGAGATGGCACAGCTCAAGTACTGAAATTTTATTTACTTGTACTTTCTACTCTTTTATTCGATTTGGTTGCATCTTTATCCTAAAAGTTATCAATGAAATTATTTTAAGGTCGCAACCTAAGATACTTCTGTAATGAAGAACTGTTAAAGAAGTGAAAATTCCCTGAAAGAGGAAATTTTAAAAGCTAAAGTGGAATGAATCCTGTTTCTGATGCAGATGAGGTCTGGATTAGTTTTATAGAGGAGTGTGTTGCAGATGAAGTTGGCAATCTCTTCTTGGGGCAGTTGGCAGGAAATAGTTTGGCGTTTGCATACCAGTTGCAGAGTTTTTGCAACAGTGGTAATAAATCTTTTCTGTTAGTATAAGAGGACCCAATTAACTGAGGCTACAAACATGGTAAAGTTAAGCAGGTAGAAGCAATTTATGTTCTGCTTAAGCATATTAATTTCATGACAGGTTGAAATGTGACTGTCTTTGATTGATCCCAAATGATTTTTGTTACTCTGTTATGAAATATTGCCTTATTTTTTACATAATTTGTACGCTCATGAGGGTAACCTCGTCCACTCATCTGGGTTTCTGAGTGAACTTGAGGAAAGAGATGACTTGCGTCAGTATTGGTTTTCCTATTCACTGCTGGCAACATAGCTGAGCAGGCTGCCAGTTGTAATTGAAATGATGTTACTTCCTTGGTCCATCTTAAGGCAGTAGCAAGCAACTGATTTTGCTTAAGATATTTGCCTTACGTTGGTGGTATTAAAGATGTTACATTAGTAAACATTAGAAATGTATTTAGAGTCATAAAATACTTCATGAACTCTATTGGTTACCCCCTAGTTCTTTATTCCAGTAATAATGAAAAGTGATATATCAGCGTCAGTCATATACTCTTTTAGCCATTAAGCATCACAATAATGAGATGGAGATGTGGGCGTGGAGGGTATTGCTCCTTCAGTTAGCAGAGAGGGAGGTTTTCTTTTGCTTTAAGAGGGTTTTGTCTTCGGTTCAAGTTGAGTGGTTTCCAAGACTTGTTTACTTTTTTATTTTCAACTTTTATGTGTGTGGGGGGGGGGGGGGGGGGGGGGGGGGTGAGATCGGATGAGAAAGAAAGCAGGGTTTAGAAATCTATATATACACACATAAAAGGAGATTGAAAATGGATAGGTGTTAATTTTTTAATTTCTTTTAAATAATTTTATTTTAATGATTATTGGAAATTTCACATAAAGGATTTGATGTACTAATACTCATTAAGCATTAGAGAGGACGGAGCATAAAAAATATATAGATGTGCGGTTACTAAACTTCTAATTAATGATAGAAACCTAAAGTTTATAACTCTTACTCAGTCCCGAGTTAACCCATACTATGTTGTAATTAAAAAAAATAAAAAAATGTGTAGGTGTGTGTTGTGGATGGTAGAAATCTGGTGAAAGATTTGACTGACTAAACAGCAATTGTAACGTAATATAAAAAATAATTGAGAGACTTCAATCATGCCCGTACAGCTTTAATTATAATAAAAACAATCAAACAATTAATTTAATTACAAAACTCTTACCTCTGGATGATTTATATAACGATTTATTAATGTCGGTAATTATGTGCAACATTTATTATTCTTTAAATTTAATTACAAAACATTTCAATTAAAATACACAACAAAATAAATCATCATACGAAACATATTCTAATCTTCACTCTTATAACTTAATTCTTGTTCTCTTTTCAAATCACATTCACATTCGAAATATCACGATACACTTGAAATATCACATCTAAAGTTTCATCGTGCGATACCGTTTATATCGTCATCGAGGAGAAGCGAAATGGATTCATAGCACACATACATAAATTTCATAATAGTCACAGCATGTACGTTTGTTAGGTGACTCACTCACAAACACCTATTCATGTCTGAACTACATTTCAAACTCTATGCATGTGCTGGTTCACCATACTTGCTGAACTTCAACCGCACAAACAACTTTCCCTCCTTGATTCAAACTAAACGAGTACGTATCCAAACTACTTACACTCTACACTCTCTCCAAATGTCTCTCATTCCTAATTCATTCATTTCATACCTAAAATCTAAATTCTACGCATAATAAAACACAAACACACAGACAATACACGATATCATCAAACACATAAGAATTATACATTTTTCAAACCACTTTCTGAGTCTTCTTGTACTATATCACACAGCAAGCACAAGATACTCAGATTTCTCACGCAACTGTACTAGATCACACAGCAAATACAATGCGTCGTATATCTGTACCAGATCACACAACAAGTGCAATGTACCCAAATTTCACATGTACACACTGGTTATACATTTCACATGTATAACATATGTATACACATATTAATACACACACATATATATTACAATGAAGACATGTATCTTCACTACATGTCTTAAACAGAATATATATTTATATTTACACAAAAAAAAAATTTCTATATATATATACATAGGCGTTCGTACTTAAACATATACACACAATCACACACAACATATCATATACATATTTATTCACGTATTTATTCTTATAAGTTCCGTTCTTATTAATTCATATTACATTTATCGTATACTTTTATATATATACACACACATGCGTAACAACATATATATATCTACACACACATGAACACAAATAAATACAAATTAAACATACTAATTATATTCCTATTATACTACACATACATTTAAACATTCACACACAATGCACTATACATATACACATTTATATAAATATATAATTTACATCTCCGTATGGAATACACATAATTCTTACCTATGGTGTGATTAGAAAAGCTTTGTGAATCCTTTCTATCTCGATCTATGATCTTCTTAGAAATCCAAATACCGTTTGGATAGTTTTTCTCGTTTATAATAGAAAACACAGATTAAATTATAAATAATTTTGAAAACTATATTACGTGAAATTAGGAACGGATTTTACCTTCGAACACGCAGTCTCAGTCGCTAACGCCACAACACGTCATCACAAACGTGTCACCAAAAATGTCAGGCGCTGATGATCGAATCAGCGCACATTGTCGCATACGACGCACCGACATCATATTTGGTCGCCACCCTCTCATTTTTCTTCCTTAATTTCTTTTCCTTTTTTTTTTCTTTTCTTCTTCCTTTTTCCTTCCTTCTTCTTCTTCCTCCTTTCCCATAGCTTCCTTTTTTTTTTCTTCCTTTGTTTTTTTTCTTTTTTTTTCTTCTTCTTTTTCTTTCTTTTTTTTTCTTTTTCTTCTTCTTTCTCTCTCTCTCTCTCTTTCTCTCTCTCTCTCTCTCTCTCTCTCTCTCTCTCTCTCTCTCCCCTTCTCTATCTTCTTCTCCTTCTTCTTCTCTTTTTTTCCTTTTTTCTTATCTTCTTATTCTTCTTCTTTTTTTTTTCCTTTTCTTCTTCCTCTTCTTCCCGCAACGTCTCCCCTTCCGCTGCATCCCACCTTCGCGACTACTACTCACTCCTCCTCCTCACGCGGCTCCTCATCCCCTCACTCTGCTCTCTTGGCCCCAATGTCATTTGGCCCTCTCTCTTCTCTATCTATTTTTTTTCTTCTTTCTCCTTTTTTTTCTACTATTTTCTTACATATATATATTTGCCGCTTAAGTCTTCCACATCCTTCTTCTCTTTTTTTTTTCTTTATAATTAATTATGTATATTATTTCTTTTTATTTTTTTTGTTTTATCTTTTTTTATTATAATTAATTATTTATATTATTATTTTTTATTTCTTTTCTACCCAGTTGGTGCCCAGCTGGATATTACAATCTCTCCCCCTTAAAACAATTTGGTCCTCTAAATTGTTCGTAAAGGAATTGGAATCACTCATTCCCTTACTTGGGAAAATGTTCTATTAGGAGAGTTTTTCTCTTACTAGAGAAATGTCTATTTCTGTTGGGAATTTCTGTCACTTGGAGAAATTTTTCTCGTGTGGGAATTTTCTTTTCTCCTAAGAAATTTGATCTTTTAAATTTTCATTTGCGAGAACTTGAAATAACCATCCATGTATTCTATTAACATTTTCGTCAACAGATTGAAGTGATTATGACATATTCTTTAACGAAATCGTTTTAGGTTGTGATATCATTTATTTCATTTTTTTTCTAATTATTATATGTAAAAGTACGTTTGTTTAAAGGGGTGTCTTTGATACCTAATTGTTTTTATGTTTTCCTTAGTGTAATGGAGCTAATTTTCTAAAATTTGTCGTGGTAATGATTCTGTGATTAGAACACATATTTAAAGACTTTGTTTTCTCTCTCTTTAAAATTTAATTTCATAAGGAGTGTCATTTAGGAATGGTTCCAATCAAGTGGGGATGTTACAATATTTTCATTGGGTGAAAATATATTTGGTGAAATCGTACTCACATTTTTTTCAATTTAACTTCATTGGATTAGTTTCTTAGGCGTGTTTCTCTATTTGCAAGTTTAAACGAAATGGTGCTTTATTCAGATTATCTTAAAAATAGTTAGTATAGTTAAAAAATATTATTTTCTCTAAGCCATATCAATCCTTAAGTTTCAGGTGTCTAATTTAATTCATTGATTTTCTAACTTTTAACAATTAAAGTGTGATTGATTGAAATAGGCTTGGAGAGTTATAGAATTGATGATTTTTTTTTGGGGTGATTAGGAATTCTTTTAGTAGCAGATTTAATCATTAGTTTTGTTACAAGCAGTTACGTTTAGTTCTCATTCTCGCAAATATGCTACAAGTTCTCAAGAATTCTGTGACTCCTCTTAAGTATGATCTTAAGATACGAGTCACCGTTTTCTCACATCATCCATTTACTCTTTTTGGTTAAAAAAAAAATCACCTAGGTGTGGTGATTGTGGTTCATCATGCTTCCGCTGTGTTATTTTGATGAGTAACGTATTGAAAATTTGCTAGTAGTTGGGTGTGAGGACCACTCTTACGACCATACCCATCACCTATGAAATTTTTCTAAGAGTACTAGAACTTTTGGAAATAAGGATTCTAGTTAGGTGTTGTGTGAGTTTAAGTCCTAAAATGACGGTTTATTTCGTAAGGATCAAGTTATTTATTTCCATAAGATTCAGAACCACTATTAGAGTCTCTAAACAAAGTTGGAAAAGAATTTTAAAATAATGAGGGTATTTATTTCTCTAGAGGAATATAACGAGAATTCTTAGAAAAATTTAAATCGTCATTTGGCTTCTATCAGGCTTATAATTTGTTAGGTGGAGCATATCTATTTGAGAGTTTATCTCATTTTGATAATTCCTTTATATTGGAAAATTTTCTCACTCAAAGGATTTTCTTTCCGCCTAAGGTATTTCTCTTATTTAAGTAATATTGCTCTCATTCGGGAAACCTCCTCGCTAGGATTTTTTTTTTCTTTTTTATTGAATCCCAAATTTGTTTGGAGGTATTTTTGCGTAAAATGATCTCCAAGATCGAACGATCAATAGCCTAGAATAAGTAATTATTTGCTTTGAGGTCCTTCAGCTTAAAACCCTTAATTTCTATTTTTTGCATATCAGACACAGTTGTTCCAATTGCTGGTTATGGAATCCATTCTGAAATGACTTGCTAGTACTCTTTAGATATGAGGAAATTTTCTATCGACATGCTCCAATAATCATAGTGACCATTGAAGCAAGAAATTGTAGGTTGCACAAAATTATCAGATGCCATCGACAATAATAATTTCAGTAAAAGAAAAGCTACTGCTTTTCTTGTACGAACTAGAAACTTATGGTTTTAATACCACTATTGACTCAAATTTAATAGATTCCTAGAATAGAATTAATAGAATAAGAAGACAAAAACTAAACTTAAAAGTTTATCTAAAATGATAGTAAATTAGTCTGTAAGTAGACATTACAATCAACAAACAACTAACCCATAATTCCTATAAATATGAAGCAATAATCCTACTAACATAACTGAAATGCTAAAACATAAGTACCATCAAAGTATTAACCATAAAAATCTATAAAAATAAAATATTTTTAGCAAATAACTAAGTTACTGTTAACACGATAAACTAAAAAGGTAAGGATAAGGACGAAAGCCTCTGGTTTAGGAACGAATGACGATGAAGAGGCATAATATGCAAGTGATGAAAAAATGGATGAGGCGAAAGACATGGAGATTGTTGTTATCGAAGAAGAGGATTGTGTGTAAGCAGAAAGAGACGGAACGAAGGACAATGGTATCTAAAGTCTTGAAAGAGTCTCATTTTGAAACAAACTTACAAACACTATGCATTCCGAAAAGAAAATAAAAGATCTTGAGATTAAGGATGAGGACGTGGTTATTAATTTGGAAAATGGTCTTTCTACAATTTTATTCCCTGACAGAGTTCATAACTATATTTCTCAATTCATGAAGAACTGTGTGATTATATGATTCTTGAGCAGAGCCATTAGCTACTGCACCTTACTTGGCCGCCTCCAGAACCATTGGAGACCAATAAGAACCTTCCAACTCATTGGTATGAATAATGACTATGCAAAATTCACTGACCCCAATGATTTCATGCATACACTCACCGGGGTTCCATGAGTTATCTACAAACACTACCTAACAGTGCAATCATGGACATCGACTTTCTCCATCAACAACGATATGGTGACCTTTGTGGTAGCATGGGTGAGATTCCTTAGGCTTCCACTTAGATGGGAATTTGTCTCCCAATCGAAATATAGGCTCCCAATGGGAAAGTATTTCTCACTCTTGAAAAATTTTCTCTCAGTTGGGAGATTTCTCCACCCCTTAGGAACTATTTTCTTATCTTAAAGGAAATTAAATATTTTTTCTTAAGAGCTTGGCTGCTGTCATTTGACTCTATGGGGTTAATAGATCAATAAAAGGTTAAGGCTCTGATAGTTTTCCTTAACACTTGTGAAGTTTGACAACGGTGGTTGGTTAAATATCATTGTCTGTTAACTTCATGTGGACCCCTAATTGGTTGAGTTCTAAGTTTTCCAGAAAATAACCTATGTGGTTCCTATCGCTAGGTTTGTGGAATACTGTTTTCCTATTTTTCATTTGAAAAATGTTTCAGAGAAAGTCCAAAGCATTTCTTAAGAGTCATTTTCCTAAATTCTGTTGGACGTACGCCCGTCTAAGGTTTTTATGCCTCATGTCACAAAGGTTAGTTATGCGGGACGTGTGCTCTGATATCACCTGTAACATCCTAAACCCCAATGTCGGTGGGTATGGACGTTAACACAATATTTCCAACTAATGGAATAGATAAATATTAAATATGTAGCAGAACTACACTTTAATACACATTTCTTGTAGCTGGATAATTATTTGTTTACATATAATTGATACATTTAAATTAATTTACAATATTAAAATAAAAACTAAAAAAGTTTTATTCGACATCTTCTTTTAATCTTTGACTTCCTCTAACCTAGATGGAGGTTAATTAGGGTGAGTTTCACGAGCTCAGTAAGAAAAATAATTTTATAATAGAGACTTACGTACATACATTCACACAATAAGTAAAATATAATAATATTTATAATCAAGAAAATATCAAATAAAGTATCTCAATAAAAAATCACAACAAAATAAATCATCACACGAAACATATTCTGATCCTCACTCTTATAACCTAATTCTTATTCTCCTTTCAAATCACACTCATACTCAGAAAATCACAATATACTCGGAATATCATATCTAAGGTTTTATTGTGCGATGCCGTTTATATTGTCATCGAAGAAAAGTGAAATGGATCCTTCAATCGCATGGATAGCACACACACATAAATTTCACAATGGTCATAGTAGGTACGTTTACTAAATGACCCACTCACAAACACCTATCCACGTTTGGACTGAGTTTCAAACTCTCTCCATGTGCAGGTTCACCATACTTACTGAACTTCAGCCACACATGCAACCTCCCCTCCTCGATTCAGACTAAACGAGTAGGTATCCAATGTTCTTACACTCTACACTATTTTTAAATGTCTATCATTTCTAATTTATTATTTCATACTTAAAATCTCAATTTTACGCATAATAAAACACAAACACACAGACAATACACGATATCATCACGCATATCAGAACCATACATTTCTCAAACTACTTTCTGATTCATCCTGTATCATATCACACAGTAAGCACAAGATACTCAGATTCTTCGCGCAACTGTACTAGATCACACAGCAAGTACAGTGCGTCGTATATCTACACCAGATCATACAGCAAATGCAGTATACCCAAATTTCACACGTACTAGTTATACATTTCACATGTATAACATATGTACACACACATATATATTACAATGCTGACATGTATCTTCATTACATGTCTCAAACGGAATATATACTTATATTCACACACACACACACACACACAATTTCTACAGATATATACGTACACGTTCATACTTAAACATATACACATAATCACACACAACATATCATATACATATTTATTCACATATTTGTTCTTATCAGTTTTGTTATTATCAATTCTGTTCTTATCAATTCATATCACATTCATCGTATATTTTTATATACAGATACATACATGCGTAACAATACATATATATATATATACACACACATGAACACAAACAAATACAAATTAGACATACTAATTATATTTCTATTATACTACACATACATTTAAACGTTCACACACAATGAACTCTATATATACATATATATATAAACATATAATTAATGTCTCCGTACGGAATACACATAATTCTTACATATAGTGTGATCAAGAAAGTTTTGGAAATATTTATTATCTCGATCTACAGTCCTCTCGAAAATTCAAATACCATTTGGATAGTTTTTCTTGTTTATAATAGAAAATACATAAATTAAATTATGAATAATTTTAAAAATTATATTATGCGAAATTAAAAATAAATTTTACTTTCATACACGTGATCTTGGTCGCTAACGCCACCACACACCATCACACACGTGTCACCGAAAATGTCAGGAGCTGATGATCGAATTAGCACGCATTGTCGCATCAGCGCACCAACATCATATTTCGTCGTGACCCTTTCATTTTTCTTCCTTAATTAATTTTTTTTCTTCTTTTTTTTTCTTTTTTTTTTCCTTTTCTTTTTTTTCTCTTTTCCTTTTTTTTTATTTTTATCTTTTCTTCTTCTTCCTCCTTTCCCGTGGGTTCCTCTCTTTTTTTTCGTTTTTTTTTCTTCTCTTCTCTCTCTCTCTCTCTCTCTCTCTCCCTTTCTCTCTCTTCTTCTCCTTCTTCTTCTCTTCTTATTCTTCTTCTTTCTTTTCCTTTTCTTTTTCCTATTCTTCACGCGACATCTCCCCTTCCGCCACGTCCCACCTTCGCAATTACCGCTCACTCCTCCTCACGCAACCAAAACTCCTCCCCTCACTCTGCTCTCTCGGCCCCGATGTCGTTTGGCCCGCTCTCTTCTCTATCTATTTTTTTCTTCTTTCTCCCTTTTTTTTTCTGCTATTTTCTTACATATATATACATATACATATATATATATGCGGCTTAAGTCTTCCACCTCCTTTTCTTTTTTTTTTCTTTATAATTAATTTTGTATATTATTTCTTTTTATTTTTTATTTTTTGTTTTATCTTGTTTTTCTTTTCATTATAATTAATTATTTATATGTTTTTTTCTTTTCTACGTCGATATAATTAAATAAATTATATACACGTATATATAATTAAAAGTGTAAGTACATGAGAAGCCAGGGATGAAGATAGTTTGCGGAGTGTAAGACTCTTTGGTGTCAAGTTTAAAAGAAGAATAATAATAAACTCTAGAGAAGTAAAAGAAGAAAAATGATAAAACAAAAGCTAATTTAGTAAATAAAAAAGAATATTAAAAATATAATAAGAAAAAATAATCGAATCATTATAAAATCACTGAATCGTTAATTTAAAAAAAAAAAGTCATAGTATTAAGAATTATGACTCAATCAGTAAAAAATTGTACCATTCGCTTGAAAATGCAAACAAATAAAAAAAAATTGTGAAAAAATCATATCATCTTTTACTGAACCATCATACAAACAGACCCTAAGTGATTAAATAAAACCAGACATGATTTTGAAGTCCACGCATCAAGCATACTTGTAATTTAAAGTTAGATCTCAGTACTCCTGGAACTTTTAGATGCAATACAATTTCTTGACGGCTGGTAAATTCTAAAGCAGCAGCAGATACCTCCCGGTAAGGATTTACTCTCAGCTATCAGGACACTAAGGCAATCTAAAGCAACAAACTAATGAATACAAACGAAGACAGTACAATTTTCTCAAAAATACCATGTGTAACTATAAGAGTTAAACTTCAGTTAGCAAGGAGGTGCAAGTTCTACTCTACTAAGATTCGGTTTGTGGATAACTCTACCCGAGTAAAATCAGTCAGTGAACATATTTAGTCTCGATACAGAAAAACTAATCCTAGAATACCCTTACTACTAAATGATCTAATGCAAACAAGTTATTCAATCCCAACATCTTCTGTACAGAAGTTGAAAGAACGAGGAAACCATGGTCACAGCAGCAGAAGATATTCCAAAGAAAAAGAAATTTCTTTGAAGATACAGGGTGCTGTTACTGCTACACAAGCCTTCATTTTCTCTTGGAGCATATATTATTAATATTTTAACAGTTCACATCAGGGTGAAATCCAAAAGCATGAAAGTGGAGATAGAAGAAGAGATTTTAAGTTATGTTTGGAATAAATTTAAAATTTTCCTATAATTCATTTGTAAAATCTACACTAAGTTCAACTAGAATATAATGAAGATAATTTCTGAAGTGACAGTGAAATTAAAGAAGTTAGAATGCTTTGATTTAATTGAAAGTAAGATCAATTTTTATCATTTTGATTTAAACTTTAATTGAAGTATTGAATAAAATATGAATTTGCAAATAAATTTTATAAAGTTTCTAGAATATTAAAAAGTTCAGAAAAAATTTCTGTAAGGTATCTCTATGCATTAAAATTATAAAACCTGAAACTAACGTGATATTTACACAATAAATAGGATCTACCAACAAGCAAGCTTTAAGCTCAAGTTTATAAGTTGAGAATTCTTATCTCATCCATGGACTGACAACAACAAGATCATGATTTTATTGGCTCATCTTCATCTTCGTCTTCAATGTCCCAGCTCAAATCCTCTTCTTTCTCTGCCAGACTCAATCGCTTGCGCAAATCAACTCTATTTCCATTCTCATTCTCAACAGATTCTACCTTTTTATCCCCATCATTGCTTGCAGTATCTTCAATCTTATCCCACCCAAGTTCTTCTTCATCAGGAAATGAAGGCTGGCTTGATACTACAGACAGATCACTGTCCTTACATGAAGACTCACCATTATCGACCTTCTCCACCAAACCCACTTTCTCACTCTCTCTTTCTTCTAAGTTCTCGTTGCTTGCATTCATGGCATCCTTCAAATTCTCGTTTGCATTCCTACTTGAATTGGGTTTCGAGAAAGATCCATCATCCTCTTCACAATCATCCTCAAAATCCCAGCTCAAATCCTCCTCGTCCTCCCCGGAGATCACTCTATTCACAAGCTTAGCTCTTGCATCCTCTGCTTGCTTCAGCTTATGCATCTTGTAGAAATACCTGCTCCAGAAAGTCTCATTATCAACTTGACTTGGTACAACATGATTGTATATCTCCTTCACCACCAAATTTTCCTTAATCACCTCCTCGATCTCCCCGCTCTTCTCCTCCACTACAAAACCTAACCTCCACTTCGCATAATCCTCCAAATCCTCCGGTTCCGAACAGTACGTGCTTATATCGCACTGATACGCACGGATTTGCATCTGAAAACGATTATATGGTTTCCCATCTAAACCATGATTAACACTATTATTGATACCATAACCAAATCTTCTACTAGAGGAATTGGAATCGGAATCATAATTATCCGACGATGATGATAAGAGGGTGTCCCTACCGTTAGAGATGATCCGAGCCGTGGATTTCCATACGGAGGCACCGATATCGTCGATAACCTGGCCCACCGACTCTAAAGATTCTTGAGCAACAGTAGCCCCGACCTCAAGTGAATCAGGAAGGTCCTTAACAGCGCGGGAAGCCACTTCCCCAATAATAGCAGTCTCCTTCTTCAGCTCAGACCCGAATTCTTCGAAGTCGCGACGGTAGGATTCAATCACCGACTCGGATTTAGCCGCTAGGGTTTTGATTAAGTCACCGAAGCTCCATGGAGAAGGAGCGGAGGAGGAACTTGAGACCGTAGCGAGGCTCTGAGGTTGGGAATCAGGGGAAGCGGGGGAATCGGAGGACTGCGGAGCGTCGTCGGAGAAGACAGAGTTGAAGAAATTCATTGGGATGTTTTAGGAGAAACTGAAATTTGGACGGGAAGAGGTTATGCCTCTGGATGGATCACGCGTAAGAAACAGGGAATGAGGAAGAAGAGAATATAAAAAGAAGAGATGGAATGTTGCCTGGAGAAGCAGATGTCGATGTCAGCTGCCTAAACTGAATCTGAAAGTGAAAAGAAAAATGCGGCAACGACATACTTTAATTTACAAATATGCAAAACTGTTTTAAGGGGAATTATGGATTAAGCGGTGATAATTGAGTTTTTAATTAAATTAGTTTAAACAAGCTAATAGGTAATTACTGAAAATATATGGTAAATAGTTAAGTGTCAGATTTTTACTGTACCTGACGGTAAATCTCACATCCGCAACTGCGCATGGGGTAAAAACATTCTCAAGTTCTCTTGTTTCCTTGAACGGATTGAGAATCTTATTGTGTAAAAAGTCTTTTATATTATATCGTAAATTACTTGAATTTGAACTTTGGGCAATTTTCTATTACTGAAGCCGCCATGTTATCCGTATTGAAGAATTGACTTCTGGGGCATAAACTAAAACATTATTTTTTTTGAGAAAGTTGGTTCCTTGTGTTGTATAAAGAAAGCTTTGATGAAACCACGTTGAGGCACTTACAGAGGTGGTAAGAGACTTATACCCTACCAATTAGAATGGATCCTCTACTAACTTTACACCTAATACCTTCTCTACACTAACAATACAAACACTTTTTACCCAAAGGCATCACATCACATATACAAAACATACAGCTGAAAAAATATTTCCCACAACCCATAAACGAGTGCGATGAAAAGCATACATCCAGATGACCAAATATGAACCCTGTGATGAATGAGAGACAATGGGATGCAGCTGTATTATCTACCAAAACACAGGATAATACAAACAGTACTGGGTTTATATGTAGCCAACAAGAATGCTAGGATTTCGTAACTTGAGGTGCACGCTTGTATCAGACCGGCTGCTGCAACAGTAAAAGAACAAGGGAAATGTTTTAAAGATGAGAAAATGATTAACACTTTCTTTATTGAAAAGAGGCTTCAATCATGAGTTACAAGAGACACTTCAAACATGTTACTGCATCCCAAAAGGAAGTTTCGGTTATGTTACAGTGACTTTGGGTCATTCAGGAAATGCTTTCAACCCTCAGCATATCCAATACAAACCATATCAGAATGGGAATTACACCATCATAACATTAAAGACCACTCAATATAAAAAACCAGACACTTTTACAGACCCTATATCACATGCATGTAGTACCATAAGATTACAAGGCGAACTTTCTTCATACGTCAAACTCCAAGTAGTGCTTTTAGATCCTGCCATTAACAACTTCGTTCTTCCATCAGCAAAAGTATTATTTCCTTTGCCATCATATAGAAATAACATTTAAGTACAAAATGGAATATTGTTAGAGAGGAAAATACCCATGATAAGGTACCTACCGATCAAGGTGTGGCAGGCGAGCCACTCTTTGGATTTCCTTGATAATCAGTTCCTTTTCCTCATCAAATTGTTCATCGTCGGAACCTGAAATGATACATAAACACTTAATTGTCCATAAATCTTATAGAATCTGATTCCTGAAAAGTTTTCAAAATGGAAATCTAACATTAGCATGTGTTTTGGACTTAACCTTTCCCACCAGAGAGATTCTTAAGAAGATCCAGTAACTTTTCATGGTTTTTTGCCAGAATGACCTTAACTTCCCGTGGCTTATTAGGATTAGCAACAAAAACCTGCATGAGAGATACGGGAGACTTCTATCTGAACAAAGTCAACTGAGTGCAACTATTTAACATTCTTCTACTAGTGCTCAGCAAGCACTTTTACTTGATCAGTTTCTTTCTCATGGCAACCCATCACAAATAGCGTCTTCCTTAAGAGATGTGTTCTTTAGGTAGCAATCACAACAGAATCAATTTTAATGCTTAATTGCACAAGGAAAAATAGACATACTAGTTTTCAACAGAATCTGTTCAGAAAACCATGTACTGAAGTTCAAAACTTGCTGAATCCAAATTGCAAAGCTCCAGTTCAGATTCAACTGAAAGTTTAGCTTACCTTAAAATAATAAAAAATCTATTAAGCTGTTTTAACAAAGAACACACTCATATGTTATATTTAATTGCAAAAGTAAAAACTTTAAAAAGTTATATATTTTTAGAACTTAAAAGTATTCAAGTTCAAGAAAGGTAGAGTAATACTATCATTTACTTGATTATCACAAACTTATTTTGAAGAGCTTGTAAGCTCTTCAAGAAAAACCAACTCTTTTAACAGTTTTCAAAAAATACTATTGCAAAAGCTATTCATTAATCATCAAACATGTCACCAAACATTTCAAAATAAAGTAAGCAAAGCACCCTCTTACACAGGAAAGGTGAATAATACTGTTAGATGGGAGAAGGAATGAGAGATCCAAGTACCTTGAAAATGTGGAAAGCAGAGATTTGAATGTTTTTGCTCGAATCCTGCTCAAATAAAGAAAAATAACATATATAAAGTTGAAACAAAAAGAAGGAAAAACTGTAAACAAGTTGCTTTATGACAGAGTACTCCATGGAAGGCTAATAAAATGGTATTTTCATGACTGTTTGCAACTAATATCAGTATCAGATTTATAAAAACCCAAAAGGAAGTGCCTTCAACCTAATGTCATGCCCGCACCAAAACAGGTAAGTCTTCTATAACCAGAACTATTACCAGGCGCTGATAAAGAACTCTCACTGAAAGGGTGATAACACGTACAAGAAGGCAGCAGGAATCAGAATGATCCATATCAGTTGTTGTGAGAAGCCTCACTCATGGATTCTAATCTGAGAAAAGAAAGAGAGAAAGAACAGATGAAAAAGGAGAGATTTTGCAGTAAAATTCTTTGTTTTCTTTGATGATGTACATTCATAAAGCGAGTCTATTTATAGGCTAGAAGTATTGAAGACGAATGGAGTTGGAGGCGGACATCGCACGGCCGTTTTGGTTGCAGTGGTGGCCGTGGGATCTGGTGTAACAGTTATGGTTGATTCGGTGATTCAACGCTAACTCTAATCTGTTCGGGCGAATTTACCATTTTTCCCTCCGTGGATGAAATTACTTTTCTGCCCTTCTTTCTATAGTAGATAACCAAGGTTTCTTAGACAGTTGTCGAACAGTTTCTTGGATGTTATCTAGCTTAATTGATGCAAGTCACTTCTGCTGCATAAGGACCAAGATTGATTTCAACTCATATTTATAGCCCATTTGGGAGAAGGGAATGGGAGAGGAGAGTAAGAAAGAGAAGCGAATGGGAGAGAAAGAGGGTTTTTTGGTCCTCATACCATAATATTTGTCAGGGTCAAGGTATTGGATATAAATTGCTCCGCTATGGAAACTAATAAAATATTACAAGGAACAAATTACCCTTATCCCTTCTCTTACCTCCTTTCCTCTTGCTTCCTCATGAAACGGACCCTAGGTTGCAGAAAAAGAAAAGAAGAGAGCTTCCACCGTGTAACTCAGCTATATGCATTTTGGAAAAATGGCACCCCTATAAGTGATGTGTGAAAAATCCTTAACATAGGACAACTAGGAAAACCATCAGGCTTGCAACATGGGGCAACTTCAATCAAAGTAGAAGCATACTCATATTGGAAAATATTGAGAAGGTGACGTACAGATGAATTCTAATAGCATCCAAGATCAAGAGATTGGGATTTGGCACGTGAAAACAAAGTGGGAATAGTTTATTAGAATTTCCATTACTAAACACATGTTCAGAGTTTACAACCATAAATAGAAAACTGACGCAAAAGAAATTGAAATGCGTATCTTCAGTCATGCAAAACTACAAGATTTACTGTATCTCATGGCGGCATATGTAGTCTCTATGGAATGAGTTATGTGACAAAACAATGCCAAAATAACTCTGATGTGGAGATATACAGCGTGTACATTTTCAGTCATGCAAAACTACAAGATTTTACTGAACCTCATGGCTGCATATGTATTCTCTATGGTAATGAGTTACGTGACATAACAATGCCAAAATAACTCTGATGTGAAATATACGCACATCTATACATCATACAATACCTTCAGCAACGTCATCATGACCTTCAAGTACCGAACTTCTAGAATGTACCGCTTCATGATGTGGGAATTTGAACCCTCCAACAGGAATTCCGAGAGAAGCTAAATCATGAATATTTTATTGTTAAAACATTATATCAGAACTATATATGAAAGAAAAAAAAAAACAGAAAACTTTAGTCAAGAAATTACCTTCAGTGATTGACGTCTGGTCACATAATTAGAAGATGTGAGGAGCCTTTCATATACATCAAAGAACTGGATAACAATGCTATATTATGTAAAGTAAAAGTAAAAGAAAAATGAAAAATAGAAAAAAAAAAGGAAGTAGCTTTAGCATGATATTTGAGACTGAAGCTATTTTTACAGCTCACTTCACACCGCACATTTACATAAAACCAGGAGTTAGGTGCACTTGATTGTCACCAACAAAAAAAAAAGATATTAGGTGGCTTTAACTTATCCTCGAAGAAATTCTTGCCCAAGCAGATCTAGGTGGAAAGTATTCCAACCAACAGATACAGACAACATTTCTGATATATCCAGGACAGCAAGAATACCTCATCGTAATGAGTAGTCAAAAATTCGGAGACCACAGAATCATGTTTAGTAAGCAGATCCTGTGAAAAATCCATTAGGGATGTACATGCGAGAAAAATTAATTAAGGGTAAAAAGAATTTAGCAGGTAAATAGAATCAAACATAAGAACTAACATCCTACCGGATCTGACCTTAAATGTTGAAAATGCATCAGATGCGACGTCAAAGTTAGGTAACTCCACAAATTTGAAGAATAACTGAAAGCTTGCAGACTCTAATATGTATCTGAAAAATTGCTACATAAATTAACTGTGTGAAAAAATTGAAACTTGTTCATAACTTCAAACAATTTTGCATGAAAAAGAACAATATCCCAGGGAAGCAGAGACTTGGATGGCATTTTTTTTAATACTACATGATACTGTTATAGCCAGCTAAGAACTTCAGTTGCAACAAAAGATGTACAAAAATTTTAAATGGTCAACAACAGTTCAAATTCTCAAGCTACATCACCGTTCTCTATTACTAAAATCATGCTTGTCGTATTAAAATAAGGGGTATTTCCAATTTTCACCAAGCTAATTTTATTTTAGCTTATATAAAAGTGTTTTCTAGTGGGTAACTGCTTGGCAATAACATGCAGAATCAACCCAAGCCAATTTAAGACTACATACAGATTTCATTCAATCAACCTATTTTTCTGGTCATCACTACATACAGATTTCATTCAATCAACCTATTTTTCTGGTCATCACGAAGAAGAGGAATTTCCTAATTCTTCATATATGTTTAGGCTAGCATTGAGCAGAGTCTGTCGACAAACAATTTAAGCTTAGCTGAGTCAAAACTCAGTTCAAACCAACTTCAAGCTTGTTTATATGTTCTTTATCTTCTTTTAGCCATAATAAGTTTATAAGCTTGCTTATCATTTTCTCCATCACATGGATCAAGCTTGTTTATAAGTATTTGGCACAAAGAATGCCCCTAAATATCTTTTTATTAGGACGTCCTCTTCATCTTATTCATTAAGTAAATAGTTCTTCAAATCAGTAACTTAAGACAGCTAATAATCATTATTAAAAGATTATATTCTTGCTAATAAGCATACTCTTTTTGTTTATTTTCATATGCCAAGAGAATATTATTCTTTTTATTTTTTTGAACAAGGAGAACATTAGTCATTGTTATTGTAAACTTAACCAGCTATGATACTGTACATGAATATAAGTTCATGCATATATATTTACACTTTGAAAGAAGAACAACAGAAATATGTGTATATGTCAGAGAGGAAGATAGCAAGCATAGTAGAATATTCTTTAAATAAATCTATTGCATTGTTGAAGTTAACAACAAAGCTTCTATGTGATTAACTAAATTCATTGTCGAAGAAATGGTTAAAAAAGCTTGAATCTCTTACTTAGCAAGTGTAGAAAATTTGATGCACTCCCTCAGCATATTTCCACAATGCAACGCAATTTCCTTGTTATCGTAGCTGCTCATAAGTGATAACAAGATGTCACGTGCAATGCCATGATATTGAATTTAACAATAAAATAGTTCTAGAAAGCTAATAGAACAAATATATTGTGCATAATGCATCATAGTCCTTCCATCAAATTTGACCAATCTGCTAGGACATTAACATCCAAAATCTAGAAAGTCGATAACCATTAGCAGCTCACCTCAAAAACATACAACAAAATGAATCAAACAAGAGAACAGATTATCAAAAAGAAAAACAAGAGAACATGGATTACATAATTGCATTTCTACATTTCACAAATCAACACTACCTATGGCTTATTCCTAATGAGAGGATAAACTATCAAGTATCAAAAATTTAAAAAAAGAAAAAAAAAGAAGCTAAAGAAGCTCGTGAAACTACACACGTTTTCTATCTAGGAGGTAAAAATTTGAGCGCAGAGACTCATATATACTTGTCACTCAAAGTTGAACTTCAAAGGAATAAGAAGGAAAAACATTTCACAACCTTACCAGACAACAAGAAAGTCAAGCAACTCGAAATGATTCTCCATGTATTGCACACAGCAGTATGTGGAGTCAACTTTCTGCTTCAACAATATGGACCAACAGTGCACTAAATCTTTTCTTGTCTGCATCAAAGTATTAGTGATTTGACTATAAAATTGACTAAACTCAACCATTATGATCAATTAAGTCATAGAGAGACTTACTTCCCATCCAAGGACAGGTAATTTGTGAATAAGAAGAGCAATAACATCCTCTTTACAAATTTCAGTGGCTAACAGTACAACTTGTTCAACATTTGGTTCAACTTCCCCATCTCCCGAAAGCATGCATCTCAATGTAACAATGTTCTTTTCAACTTCTTCTTGAGCCTGTATTTTGATTGAGAAAGAATATTCAGGTCCTACACTATTGTTGAGAAATCATAGACTAGAAGAATATTTCTAAGAAGACTAAAAAGTTCAGTTCTGAATTTAGCTTCTAACTCCCAGATATAAGAAGACTGAGTATATCATAGACTTCAACAATAGCACAATTGGTAGAAAACCATGACGAAATCAAACATCACCAAGAAATTGAAACTCACCCCATAACGAAATTCGAACCCTGATTCCACATTTCATCTTAATAGAGTACAGAATCAAAATTTATATGAAAAAGAAAGATGACAGTGATAAAACACTGGAGAAAACAACCCCAAAACCCGTACTCGGAAATCCTGCATTTATGAAATCTGTCCTTCACTCCCTTCAAACCCAATCGAAAAATCTAACACTGACATTGAAATTCTCTCTAAAAATTCTACACAGAACAGACCTTTTCAAGGGCTTTAACTTCGACAATTGTTTTGGTGTCAAGAGCCAGGAGGCTGTCCTTGATTGCCTTCACCACCTCCGGCGGGGTTTTGGGACGAGACGGCTTGAAGAAGGAAAATGACATGATCGCACAATATTAAATGGCGCGATCAAAATGAAATTCCTCTCCCTCGCTCTTTCTCTATCTCTATCCCTCTCTCTCTCTCTGTATCTGCCTTCGGCGTCCTGGTCAATTAGGCGACGGTAAATTAATGCAAGGCTGCTGAAGAAGAAGACGACGAGAGAATCCGGAAAAGTGAAAGGAGGCCCACGGTCCACCCGCTTCACTTCTTTTGTTGTGTGAATCGTCTGATCATGTTTTCGGTTTGCATGTCACAATTTTTTCTTTTTACCAGACGGAGAAATTGACAAAAGAAAAAATATATATATACATATAATATATATATATATATATATGTATGAGAAAGAGACAGCGGAGAGGGTTTTTATTTGGAAATATTATATTTTTGTTTAAATATTTATTAAACAAAATGCAAAATTATGAGCAAAATGCAAGTTGTCCATTAAATGGATTAAATTGAATTTAAACCTAAAACTATGTAGATTAAAAATTTGTAAATATATTTATCTTTTTATTTATTAAATCAATATTAAATTCACTTTTATATTTTGGTAAGGTAAATCATTTATTTTATTTTTACATATTGAATTAAAATAATTGGTTGACGTAATTTATTTTATTATATAATTAATAAAATATATAAATTTTTATAACAAAATATTAACATTTTTCTAAAATATATGTAAGTGTCAATATATAAATAAATTCTACATAAATTTAAATTTGTTCTAACAATAACGTTATAATTTTTCATATCAAAGATTTTAAATTTAAAATGGGATAACCAACAAAATAGTAATTTAAAATTTAATTTAATAATATCATTTTATCTAATTTAAATTAAGATTCAAATTTAATTCTTTTAAAGAAGACGAATAATTACAATTGAGATTTGAAAACCTTGCATTAATTCAGGCCTATTGTAGTTTCATTTAATTTATATATCTTACGAGGTCTTTGATATATGAAAATTAATTAAAATTTATATATTTTATGCATAATTTAACAAACTTCGTTTATATATTTAATTTTATAATTATAAATTTATAATATTACTTATCAATAAGAAAATTGAAAAAGAAACATATAATTAAATTAATCATAAAATTATTTTGAACTATGTTTTTATTTTTATTTGATTTTTTTTTATCATATTTAATTAAACTCAATCTAAATGCTTTACCAACAAGCTATATTTTCACTCTTAAAAATGAATAGAGATTGAACTTGAACATACTTGGATAAATAAAATAATTAAATTAAAACATAAAGTTATTTAGATTCAAAGCTTGCAAATATATTTGTTTGTTGTTAAATTAAGTATTAAATATTCTTTATATTTAAAATGAATTCAGTCATTTATTTTGTAACAACCCGAGTTCGAAAAATTTGGTCAAGAATAGTGAATTTTAATCTTCTTAAATAATAATAACAGCTAAGTTTCTTTTTTTTATTATTATTTGAAAGACGTAAAAAAATAATTATTAAGATGAATATATACATTTTGGGCACCTTTGAAAACAAATTTCAAAAATTAGGGTCAAATTGTAAATAAAGATGGACACATTTGAAAGACAAATTTGAAAACATGAGTCAACTCGCAAAAAGGAAAAAATGGGCCACGTGGATGCCCAGTCAGCAACACAACGAATCGTTGCTCACCGCGTGGCGGCTACATCAACACAGGCTCCACACGGAAGCCTATGCTAGCAATTCGCGTGCCAGGAAGATGAGACGATTTATGTCTACTCCCACATGCATGAATGACCCAAATTTGTAACGACCCCGGAAAATATTAAAATGAAATGAGTATTTAAATATATCAAATGCGGAAGCGAGATCAAAATTTCAGTTAACATCCCTTACACGAAAAACCAAACAAACGTACTTAAAATATAAAAGGTTAAACTAACTAAGAAAGAAAACTCGAAAATAAACTATGCGTATGACTACAGAGTCTCTAGGCATCCCCTTCGTCGTCCTCCTGCGGAACGGGCTCGGGAACCATGTCTTCCTGATCTGAAATGGTTAATTAAGGAGTGAGCTACACTAGCCCAGTAAGAACATCACGATATCTCACCGTCACGGAGATAAAGGTGGGTAGAAAACCACAAAAAGACCAATGGAGCATAATTTACAATAAACTCGTTTATTAACAACAAAACCTTTTATCAATAATAAAACTTTTACCATCCACTTACCTTGGTGGAATTTATGAAAACAATATGAGAAAAACAATAACATTATCATAATCATTGAATAATCTAAGCTGTAAAACATAACACTTATCACGCCTCTTGTAATTCAATCATTGTACAACATATCTTTTTTTTCTCATTTACCAGCCTACTAGTATCCGTGGGGGTCCATAGGGGTTCCGCTACCCGTTAACCTTTAACATTCATAATCAGTTTCCAGGGCCGTCCCCATACCCCGTCCGGTATGGGCGCCAAAACCATGAACCTCAATACCCCGTCCGGTATGAGGGTGAAACGGGCCGTCCCCATACCCCGTCCGGTATGGGCGCCAAAACCATAAACCTCAATACCCCGTCCGGTATGAGGGTGAAACGGGCCGTCCCCATACCCCGTCCGGTATGGGCGCCAAAACCATAAGATCTCCATACCCCGTCCGGCATGTGAGACCACAATCCAGGTAGGGTTCCCTACGGACCCGGTCCGTCCACCATCTCCCAGGATATCTAGTCAGGCTGACCCCCATAATACAATTATCAGTCTACACAATCTTTCATTTTCCTTTTCCTCAATCAGCATCATCAATTCACATTTAAACAAGCAAATCGTAATTCATACCAAACAGACAACATACAGTATCAGTTTTTCAGTCATTCAACCCATAATTAATAAAACGTAGTACATGCACACAAATCTGTAAAATGAACACATCAACCCCATAATGCATTTAAAGCTGTGAACAGGCCAAATAACAGTAAATCATCAATCACACTAGACTCGGGCTCCATTAGCAACCTTAAGCAATTTCACACATGCGTTAATTCAAGAAATACCGTTTTATCATTTTGAACTTTAATACCGTGATAGGAAATAGGGTGAGGGGTCCTTACTTGTTTTCGGGATCCGAATACGATTCACAGTGCGCCTGCAGGCTGTCCCTAATTTTCCCCTGAATTTTTCCCGGGGAACTGAAACACGCTAACAGTACCTGCACGGGTTCCAAAAAAAATCCAAATTAGGCCCAGGGCCTCTTTCGGCCCAAATCGCAACTCCGGCACGGCGGCTCCGCCGTGCTCCGGCGACGGCGCCGCCGCTGGCGGCGGCGAGTCGCCTCGGGTTGACTGTTTACGGCCGTTTTTGGCCGAATTCGGCCACACTCGCATTGGTCCTTGTCAGAAAACAACCCTAGGGCCCTCGGGGGGCCAAAAAATCACGGAAAAACGGAGCTTACCGGCGGCGGCGCTCTCGGGTACGGCGACTCTCCGGCGAAGTTCGTGTTTTGGTGATTTGGCTTCGGTCAACCTGTAGAGAAAAGAATGGTGATCACGGTGATATAAAAATTGCATCGAACGGAGGCCGGGAAGGGCCTCGTCGGAGGCAAAAACCGAGAGGGGGCGCGGCGGCGCCGCTGGGCTTCGGCCGCGTATTCCGGCCGTTTGGCCGGGATTTCGGCTTCGATTTGGCCATAGGAGGAATCAGTGGGGAAAAACGAGTCGGGGGTATGAAATTTACCTCGATCGGCGGTCGGAAATTTCCCCGGTGCGGCGGCGAGTGGCGGCGGGTGGCGGCGGTCGGCCTCTGGTTCGTCTTCTCCGGCGAGCGGCTGGCGGCTAGGGTTTTTGGTCTGGTGTGGGGGTTCTATTTATAACCCCTTGCCTTTTGATCACAGCCGTTCGTTTCGTTTTAATCTGGGCCGTTCGTTTTTGATTGAATCTGGGCCGTCCGTGCGTTTGAATCTGGGCCGTCCGATCGCGTGATTGATCTGGGCCGTCGGATCGCACCCACGCGGATCGCCAACGTGGCTCCTTTCGGAGTGACGCGATCTTGCCACGTGGCAGGCCCCGGTTGGCCGGGACTGCTGACCGGGCCTGCTGACGTGGCTGCTGACGTGGCCCCCCCCTTTTTTTTTTTTTTTTTTTTTTTTTTTTTTTCCTCCTCCTTTCCGGGTGCTACAACTCTCCCCCCCATAAAGAAATTTGGTCCCCAAATTTGCCTCATTACTCTTGATCAAACAGATGAGGATATTGGGCCCTAAATTCTGATTCCAGCTCCCAAGTCGCCTCCCTAGGCGTGTGGTTCTGCCACAAGACTTTTACAAATGATATTTCCCGGTTACGGAGTATTCTGCTTTCTCGGTCCGTGATACTGACCGGTACTTCTTCATAAGACAAGTCCTCTCGGAGTGAGAGCGGTTCATGAGCCACGACATGAGAAGGGTCCGGATTGTACTTGCGCAGCATAGATACATGAAACACATTGTGAACCCGGGAGAGCTCAGGGGGCAGTGCAAGTCTGTAGGCAGTGGTACCAATCTTGTCTAAGATTTCAAAGGGTCCAATGTATCTGGGGTTTAATTTTCCCCTTCTGCCGAACCTACTAATTCCCTTGAAGGGGGTGACTTTAAGAAACACCCGGTCACCTTTCTCAAAGGTCAGGTCTCTCCTCCGGGTATCAGCATAGCTCTTTTGCCTACTCTGAGCTGTCTGGTTGTTCTTCTTGATCTTAACTATCTTGGACGTGGTTTCTTCCACTAAATCCGGGCCAAACAATCTTCTATCGCCCACTTCCTCCCAACAAATCGGTGACCTGCACGGACGCCCGTATAGCGCCTCGTATGGGGCCATGCCGATGCTTGCTTGGTAACTGTTGTTGTAGGCAAACTCTATCAGGGGTAGATGGTCGTCCCAATGGCCTCCGGAGTCAAGGACACAAGCTCGGAGCATATCCTCCAGCGTACGGATTGTCCTCTCTGATTGTCCATCGGTTTGGGGGTGGAAGGCAGTACTGAGGGACAGCTTTGTTCCCATAGCTTGCTGGAAACTATTCCAAAACCGAGAAGTGAATCTGGGATCCCTGTCGGATACCACTGTTACTGGGACCCCATGCAGTCTGACTATTTCCCGGACATACATTCTTGCCAACTTGTCCAACGAATCAGTCATTCTGATGGCCAGGAAGTGGGAAGACTTAGTGAGTCGGTCAACAATTACCCATATGGCATCGTGTCCCGATCGTGCCTTGGGTAGTCCCGATACGAAGTCCATGGTGATGTGTTCCCACTTCCATTCTGGAATCGGTAAAGGCTGAAGCAACCCCCCTGGGCGTTGATGTTCTGCTTTGACCTGCTGACATACCAAGCACTTAGATACAAAGTCGGCTATATCTCTCTTCATCCCATTCCACCAGAATCGGGGTCGCATAGTTTGGTACATTTTTGTACTTCCTGGATGCATGGCGAACCTTGAACTATGGGACTCTGTCATGATGTCTCTTTTTAATTCATTGTCGTCTGGGACACACATTCTGTCCTTGAAACGAATCAATCCGTCGGCAGAGATCTGAAATTCTGAGTTCACTCCCTGTTCTGCATCCTTCTTGCGGTTTACTAGGGCGGAGTCGATTGACTGGGCTTCCTTTATTCTTTGGATTAGCTCGGGTTGGACTGCTAGGTGGCTCAAACATGTGGCCCTCTTCAGATCTTGCAGTCGAACCTGCTGCGTAGCCCCAATGGACCTGCATTCCGAAACCATCAGATGGGCTAGGGTGCCTGCACTCTTCCTACTGAGGGCATCGGCTACTACGTTGCCCTTACCTGGATGGTATAGGATGTCACAATCATAGTCCTTGAGGAGTTCCATCCACCTTCTCTGACGCATGTTGAGATCCTTCTGAGTGAAGATGTGCTTCAAGCTCTTATGATCGGTGTAGATCTGAAAGGTCTCTCCATACAAATAATGGCGCCAGATTTTCAAGGCGTGTATGATTGCGGCAAGCTCCAAATCATGGGTAGGATAGTTCTTCTCATGATTCTTTAGCTGTCTAGACCCATATGCTATAACCTTTCCATGCTGCATCAGGACACAACCCAGGCCCAGATAGGAGGCATCACTATAAACTGTATACCCTCCTGATCCACTCGGTAGAGCCAGCACGGGTGCAGTAGTCAGTCGCTTCTTCAATTCTGAAAAACTCCTTTCGCAGTTCTCATTCCAATCAAACTTTGCATTCTTCTTTGTGAGTCGGGTTAGAGGGGCCGCTAGACTGGAGAACCCTTCGACAAACCGGCGGTAATAACCCGCCATCCCTAGGAAACTGCGAATTTCCTTAACTGTTGTCAGCCTTTTCCAACCAAGTACCGCTTTAACCTTTTCGGGGTTCACCGACACCCCTTCCTTCGATATAACATGTCCTAGGAAGGCGGTTTGCTCGAGCCAAAATCCACACTTGCTCAACTTTGCATACAACTTCTTTTCCCTGAGTACCTGGAGGACTTGGGCAAGATGATGAACATGTTCTTCTCTACTTTTTGAGTAGACTAAGATATCATCGATGAACACGATGACAAATTTATCCAAGAACTCTCTGAAGATTCTGTTCATTAGATCCATAAAGATGGCCGGGGCGTTGGTTAGCCCAAACGGCATAACCAGGAACTCATAGTGTCCGTACCTGGTTCGGAATGCCGTCTTGGGGATGTCTTCTGCTCTCACTTTTACCTGATGGTAACCTGATCGTAGATCTATTTTAGAAAAGACCTGTGCACCCTGCAACTGATCGAAAAGGTCATCAATCCGGGGGAGAGGGTACTTGTTTTTAATTGTTACCTTGTTTATCCTTCTATAATCAATACACAGTCTCAACGTTCCATCTCCTTTCTTTGCAAAAGTAACCCCGGCACCCCATGGGGAAATGCTGTGTCTAATGAAGCCACTGTTTTGTAGCTCAGTGATTTGTTTCCTTAGCTCTTCCATCTCGATGCGGCTCATTCGGTAAGGAGCTACCGAGATGGGTTGGGTTCCTGGCTGTAAGTCTATGGTAAACTCGACCTCTCTGTCCCCTGGTAGACCGGGCAGTTCATCCGGAAATACGTCTGGAAAGTCTCGGACTACTGGAATCTCTTGGATACAAACTTCCTTCTTGGGTTTACCTAGTTAGGGAAAATACAATATCAACGCACTGGGAATTAAGAAGAAAAGAATTTGTCATTAGGGAGAATCAGTACCGAATAATTTTATTAACTTGTAAATGGCTCCTCGTTGGGAGGATTAAATACAATCTTTTTATTAAAGCAGTCTATGGTGGCGTGATACGCCGCCAGCCAATCCATTCCTAGGATTACATCAAAATCCCCTGTGTCTAACCCTATCAGGTCTACCCTCAATTTCCTATCTGCTATCTCCACGGCACATGCCCTGTAGACAACCTCTCCTAGTAATGTCTCCCCCCCAGCGGTAGATACAAACAATAATGAATCAAGTCTATCAGGTGGTACACAAATTTTGGAAGCAAGAACATGTGAAATAAAAGAATGTGATGCACCAGTATCAAACAAAATATGAGCAATGTGGCCAGAGATAGTATACATACCATGTACCACGTCCGGGTCTGCATCGGCATCCTTCTGGGTAAGGTTGTAAACTCTGCCCTGGATTGGAGGCCTCCCTTGATTCTGGTTCCTAGGACACTCCCTCGCATAGTGCTGGGCACTGCCGCATATGCGACAGGTGTTGTTGAGGCGGTAGCAGGGTCGGTCCCCATGATCCCTGCCGCAGTACTGGCAGATCTTCCCACGAGCTGCCCCCATAGCCTGAGGAGGGCCCTGAGCGGCAGGCCTGAGTCTCTTGCTGGGTTGGACCGGCATGGTAGGCGCTGGCCTGCGGAGCGGGGCTGAAGGTCGGGAACTTCCCGCTAGCTGAGGGCGGGTGTCGAAGCTCCTTTCTATGATCTGCGCCTTTGCCAGGACTGCCGAATATGTCTCGAGCTCCATCACCAACAAGTGCTGTCTGATCGCCGGGCGGAGACCCCACTGGAATTTCCTGGCCTTTCGGCCCTCATCCAACAATGTCTCCGGGGCATGTCGGCCCAGCTCCAGGAACTTGCGGGCATACTCCGACACTGTCATATTACCCTGGACCAACTGAGCAAATTCAATTTCCTTTAAATGTTGGATGTGCTTAGGGAGATACTCCGCATGGAAAGCCGCTAGGAACTGCTCCCAAGTAACTGGTACAGGCAGGGTGGCCCGCTTGAGCTCCCACCAGCGTACTGCTTCCCCTACCAGCATGTAGGAGGCAATGGCAGCCCTCTGCTCAGGAATTACTCCCAAGGTCTCAAAGGCTCGCTCAGTCTCCGCCAGCCAGTATTGGGCCTCTTCAAAAGAGGATTCCCCCGAAAAAGTAGAAGGGTTCAGTCTCCTGTACCTCTCTATGAAGCCAGGGTCGATCAAGGAGGGAGCGGGGTCCCGAGGTAAAGGAACTGGGGCCGGCTGAGGGTGAACTGGGGGACCCTGTGGTGGCGCCTGCTGATGGGGTGGGGGCACTGGAATGTGCTGTGGCGGTACTTGTTGGTACCGTGGCTGTGGTACCGGGTCGTACCGCGGCTGTGGTGCCGGGTGGTACTGTGGAGGAACAGGCTCCTGCCGGGGTGGCTCGGGATCAGCCTGCTGTAACGGGGGCTCAACCTGCGCTAGCGGAGGAGGTCCGGGTAACTCCCTTCTCTCCTCTTGCCTTCGCTGAGCAGCTACGAGAGCTTCCACCATCTCATATAATCTGTCCAAATCCTCCCGAAGCGAATTATCTTGGGCCGCTCGGTTTAGTGGGGGCCTTCCTCTCCTCATTTCTGTGTACCTGCATTTACAAGGAATGGTTGAGTAACGACCAATCGGTGAGTATTTCTTTAAAGGACTATAGTGTGAGGGATGGGTCCGAGGAAATGCGGCTCTGATACCAACTGTAACGACCCCGGAAAATATTAAAATGAAATGAGTATTTAAATATATCAAATGCGGAAGCGAGATCAAAATTTCAGTTAACATCCCTTACACGAAAAACCAAACAAACGTACTTAAAATATAAAAGGTTAAACTAACTAAGAAAGAAAACTCGAAAATAAACTATGCGTATGACTACAGAGTCTCTAGGCATCCCCTTCGTCGTCCTCCTGCGGAACGGGCTCGGGAACCATGTCTTCCTGATCTGAAATGGTTAATTAAGGAGTGAGCTACACTAGCCCAGTAAGAACATCACGATATCTCACCGTCACGGAGATAAAGGTGGGTAGAAAACCACAAAAAGACCAATGGAGCATAATTTACAATAAACTCGTTTATTAACAACAAAACCTTTTATCAATAATAAAACTTTTACCATCCACTTACCTTGGTGGAATTTATGAAAACAATATGAGAAAAACAATAACATTATCATAATCATTGAATAATCTAAGCTGTAAAACATAACACTTATCACGCCTCTTGTAATTCAATCATTGTACAACATATCTTTTTTTTCTCATTTACCAGCCTACTAGTATCCGTGGGGGTCCATAGGGGTTCCGCTACCCGTTAACCTTTAACATTCATAATCAGTTTCCAGGGCCGTCCCCATACCCCGTCCGGTATGGGCGCCAAAACCATGAACCTCAATACCCCGTCCGGTATGAGGGTGAAACGGGCCGTCCCCATACCCCGTCCGGTATGGGCGCCAAAACCATAAACCTCAATACCCCGTCCGGTATGAGGGTGAAACGGGCCGTCCCCATACCCCGTCCGGTATGGGCGCCAAAACCATAAGATCTCCATACCCCGTCCGGCATGTGAGACCACAATCCAGGTAGGGTTCCCTACGGACCCGGTCCGTCCACCATCTCCCAGGATATCTAGTCAGGCTGACCCCCATAATACAATTATCAGTCTACACAATCTTTCATTTTCCTTTTCCTCAATCAGCATCATCAATTCACATTTAAACAAGCAAATCGTAATTCATACCAAACAGACAACATACAGTATCAGTTTTTCAGTCATTCAACCCATAATTAATAAAACGTAGTACATGCACACAAATCTGTAAAATGAACACATCAACCCCATAATGCATTTAAAGCTGTGAACAGGCCAAATAACAGTAAATCATCAATCACACTAGACTCGGGCTCCATTAGCAACCTTAAGCAATTTCACACATGCGTTAATTCAAGAAATACCGTTTTATCATTTTGAACTTTAATACCGTGATAGGAAATAGGGTGAGGGGTCCTTACTTGTTTTCGGGATCCGAATACGATTCACAGTGCGCCTGCAGGCTGTCCCTAATTTTCCCCTGAATTTTTCCCGGGGAACTGAAACACGCTAACAGTACCTGCACGGGTTCCAAAAAAAATCCAAATTAGGCCCAGGGCCTCTTTCGGCCCAAATCGCAACTCCGGCACGGCGGCTCCGCCGTGCTCCGGCGACGGCGCCGCCGCTGGCGGCGGCGAGTCGCCTCGGGTTGACTGTTTACGGCCGTTTTTGGCCGAATTCGGCCACACTCGCATTGGTCCTTGTCAGAAAACAACCCTAGGGCCCTCGGGGGGCCAAAAAATCACGGAAAAACGGAGCTTACCGGCGGCGGCGCTCTCGGGTACGGCGACTCTCCGGCGAAGTTCGTGTTTTGGTGATTTGGCTTCGGTCAACCTGTAGAGAAAAGAATGGTGATCACGGTGATATAAAAATTGCATCGAACGGAGGCCGGGAAGGGCCTCGTCGGAGGCAAAAACCGAGAGGGGGCGCGGCGGCGCCGCTGGGCTTCGGCCGCGTATTCCGGCCGTTTGGCCGGGATTTCGGCTTCGATTTGGCCATAGGAGGAATCAGTGGGGAAAAACGAGTCGGGGGTATGAAATTTACCTCGATCGGCGGTCGGAAATTTCCCCGGTGCGGCGGCGAGTGGCGGCGGGTGGCGGCGGTCGGCCTCTGGTTCGTCTTCTCCGGCGAGCGGCTGGCGGCTAGGGTTTTTGGTCTGGTGTGGGGGTTCTATTTATAACCCCTTGCCTTTTGATCACAGCCGTTCGTTTCGTTTTAATCTGGGCCGTTCGTTTTTGATTGAATCTGGGCCATCCGTGCGTTTGAATCTGGGCCGTCCGATCGCGTGATTGATCTGGGCCGTCGGATCGCACCCACGCGGATCGCCAACGTGGCTCCTTTCGGAGTGACGCGATCTTGCCACGTGGCAGGCCCCGGTTGGCCGGGACTGCTGACCGGGCCTGCTGACGTGGCTGCTGACGTGGCCCCCCCTTTTTTTTTTTTTTTTTTTTTTCCTCCTCCTTTCCGGGTGCTACAAAATTAATTCTCCAAATAAGCTCGATCAAACAGCTCTTGTTGTCCCATGCAAACCCGAATGGATAACCTAGATCGATTTTCCGAATAAGCCCAATCGAATGGCCCTCATTGCTCCACGTCAATCAAAATGAATGGCCAGGATCAGTGGAAGAGAGATATTTAAACCTCTCTTCAGTCAGCCCCAAAACCTAACTGACACAGAGTTACCAGAGAAGAAGAAGAATAGCGGTCGGAGGAGAGCTCAGCTGCTGGAGAGACGTCGGTACCACTGTGCTAGAACCCCAAAGTGCACTGGTAAGCTTAAATTTTTTTATGTTTTGTTCGTTTCTCTTTCCTTAGCTGTTTAAATCATTTTCGATGTAGAATAACAAAAAGAAGCTGCAAACTATGAGAAAGGGACGATGGAGCTTGGCTAAGCCGCCGCACCAAAAAATGAAAATTGCCGATAAGGCCAACCCTCCCCCCCAAGCCAAAATCAGTTTGGCTGAGAGGGAGAAGCACTGAAGAAGAAGGACTAGGCGGTAGAGCTCGGCGGCGTCGACACGCTAGAACCCAACCTGACCCTCGATGAGTTTTTTTCTGCCGTTTTCACCATTCTTTACGTATTTTCATGTTGTTTGATGTGTGTTTCCAAATTTCACCAGAAAAACCTAAGAAATCTAAGAACCAAAAATCTTCATGAGCTGTAGTGAAAAATGCAGTATCTTGTACACTGACCCAGAGTGAGAATCTCTCAATCTTTTCCATGTTCAGGTTAAATTAAAGTTTAATCAATAATAAATGAAAAATTCTAAACAGTTTGCGATTCCTTGATGATTAAAGACAAGTTGTTAATAGAGGCAGTAATCGATTTATTTATGTTCGTCACTAGTTAATTCATGTTGCCTATTCATTATTTTTATTTTAGTTTAATTATTCATTTTTATTTCATTTTATTTTGTTTTATTTTATTTTATCCTAGTCTATTTCTTTTCAGTTGACCTAACCTGTTTGCATTTTTTTTCGTTATGTCAATTTAGAACCAATATACTAATCACACACCTTAAATCATGGAAGTGTGCTTCATTACGCTTCATTTTCACATTATACTTTATTAAATTTTACATTGAGTTATTGTTTCATTTTATTATTCATGTTATTGCAATGTGTGGTGTTTTTATTCTATTATAATATTTTATTTCACTTGTATTTAACGGTTTTATCCCTTAACAAATTTTAAAGCACGAATTTCATTCTCTTGTGTTTTTGAAGTATAAGTCTTGCGTGTTACTGGGGGCTAGATATAGTAGAAAAATACATGCGTAAACTAATGTTATTGAATAAAAAGGGCTTACCAGGTATCATGGAAAAGTGTGTACGGACTTAATACATAGGGTGAACCCTACTGTGGATATTATCCTCAGCCATATAGGGTTTAAAAGTTCCATTATGGACGGGGCTGATAGTTTATCAATACACTGATACCAGATAGGATATTGAGATAGTCTTTAGTTGTAGCGCCCATTACCGGACGGAGTATGAGAACGATCGATTGACTAATAAGAAAGTGTATGTATCCATGCGTAGCGAGGATTCTTATGGGCCCCTAGCAATACTGGTAGGAAAAAATAAAATGGTAGAGTAGAGATGGGTATGGGAAGTAACCCTACTTTGGGTAACAGTGAAGAATTCAACGTTACATATCTATTGAAATATATGTTATTTGTGATTAAATTCTCATTCTGATCTTAACGTATGGCACTTGAGAAACTAATAGTTAGATAAGAAAATACTAATATTTTTAGTAAAACGGATAATAAATGCACTAGTATTCATGTTTTATTGAAAGTATGCTTCATTGATCGTTTTATATTTTCTACAATCCTTTAATTTCTATATCAGTTGTAAGACGTTAATATTCTTATTGAGCTAGTGTAGCTAACTCCTTTCTTGTTAATTATTTTAGATCATGACGATCAAGACCCAAATCCTGAACAACAAGAGACCAGCTAAGTAACTACTTATTCCCGCTTCGTTAATTTCGAATAGATGTTAATAATATTTACTTGTTAGTAGTTTTCTTTCGTTTCAAGTTCTGAAATATTCTCATATTCCCTATTTGAGCATTTTAAGTAAACGTGCATGTAATGTAATCTTCAAACCGTTAATTCTTCTGCTAAATAAGAAAACTTAGTATTATTATCGGAGCTGCGTTCATCAGAACCGTTCCTTGCACATAAGATTATAAAAAATTTAACACAATTAGAATCTCAATTATTATCATGTAATGTAGGGAAAAAACACGAGTAAAGAAAGGCCCCCGTTAAACAAAGGAATTCGGGAGGGATCACTTCGAGAAGACGTTGATCAGCTCTTTGAAAGACTGATTTCTGCCCAGCAAGCTAGGGAGGAGAGGAAGGAATTACCTGATCTCCCTCTACCCTTACCACAGTATAAGCCATCTCCACATTGAGAGAATCCAGTACTCCCATGGTATAACCCAATCCCTCTATAGTACCATCCGGTACCCCTGCAGTACAATCCAGTGCCTTCATCGTACAACTCAATGCCACTATAAGGGCCGCTTGGTTCCTCCTCAGAATAATCCAATTCCACTTTAGCAGGATCCAGCTCCGCCTATGATGGACCTGGGTTATATTGAGAGGTACAAGAGACTTAACTCATTTACTTTTACAAAAACATTCACTTTTGAGGAAGCTGAGTATTGGTTGGCAAAAACAGAAAAGGCTTTCGCGACACTTGGGGTGATTCTCGAATAAAGAGTTGTCCTTGCCACGTATATGCTTATAGATGAGGCAGGATGTTGGTAGCAATTCATGTAGGCTACTCTACCCACTCAGGTCACTTGGGAATAGTTTTTGGCAACCTTCAATGCTGAGTACCTTTTGGAACATCTCTAATATCTAAAAAAAATGGAGTTTGTGCAACTAGTCAAAGGAGATTTGTCAGTATCAGAGTATGTTTAGAAATTCCGGGAGTTAGGTTAGTACTCCCCTAAGAGCATGACAAATGAAGGCAGAAAAAGTAAGAAGATTTGAATGGGGTCTTCATCCTGAGATCAGACAACAGTTATATGTGTTTAAGCTTGTCACTTATTCGACAGTATTGGCCAAGGCACAACTGATCGAGAGGAACATTCATATTTTTCTCTCAGTAATGGGCAACTCTATACCCACAATTCCGCATAGCAAAAGCACCTACTACATTGAATCAGCAGAATAAGAGACCAAAGTCCGCACCTCAAGCTCCTCCCTAGGCACTGATAGTAGAACATGATAAGATTTGTCAGCATTGTGACAAGGATTATAGAGATCGATTTTGTTATCATCTCAACAACACCTGTCGCATATGTAGGAGTGCCCAACACTACGTGAGAGAATGTCCAAAGAATTAAAATCAAACCAGACCTGCGATCCATAATAGAGTCTACACGCTTATCCAACAGGATGTCGAAGCCAACCCATATGTGATTTAAGGTACGTATACTATTTGCAAACATCTTGCACATGTTTTGATTGGCAGTCGTGTTTTGAATTTTTTTGTTTCACATACTTTTACTCAATATTTAAATGTACTATCTGAATGTCTTAGTTCTGTATTGTTGGTGTCTACATATGGGAATAGAGCATTACTGAAGAATGTTATATACAAATCTTGTATCATAGAAATAATAGGTAAGAAACTGAACGTAGATTTAATAGTAGTAGATACGGAGGATTTTGATATAATCCTAGGGATGAACTGGTTGGCAGCGTATCATGCTACTGTTGACTGTTATCACAAAAGGCTTGTATTCAACATTTCTAACGAAAAATCTTTTACTAATTAATAAAATATTAAATATTGTTAGCACATGGTGGTAGTATATTGAATTCAATTAAATGCCATTAATTTAACCATTATTTTTTCTGCGATGGGAAAACCCAAGGAAGAAATTTATATCTAAGATATTCTTGTTATCCGAAACTTCGCGGATGTATTCCCTGATGAACTACTAGGACTGCGAGTAGATTAAGAAGTAAAATTCGCCATTGATAACCCATCTCAGTTGCCCCATACTGGATGAATCGTGTTGAAATGGAAGAACTGAGAAAACATATCAAAGAGGTACCAAATAACGGTTTTATTCGACACAATATTTCTCCTTGGTATGCCGAAGTTACGTTAGCAAGAAAGAGCGATGAGACTTTGAAACTGTGCATAGATTATATAAAATTGAACAGAGTCACTATTAAAAATAAGTACCTTCTCCCCATAATTAATGTCCTTTTTGATCGGTTATAGAGTGTCCAGATCTTCTCTAAGATCGACCTGTATTCGGAATACCATAAGGTAAATATCAAAGCATAAGACATTCATAAGATAACCTTTAGAACCCGGTATGGACATTGCAAGTTCTTTGTCATGTCGTTCAGATTGACTAACGCACCTACAATCTTCATAGATTTGATGAATAAGGTCTTTAAGCCATATTTGGATCAATTTGTGATAGTTTTTATTAATGATATCTTGGTTTACTCTAAGAACAGAGAAGAACATGCTCAACATCTAACTCAATTCTTATAGACCCTCAGAGAAAAGAAACTATACGCAAAGTTGAGTAAATGTGAATTTTATCTTGAGCAAACTTCCTTCCTATGACACATAATATTGAAAGAATGGGTGTTAATGAATCCCGACAAGATTGAATCAGTGATGGGTTAGAAACAACTGACTATGGCCAATGAAGTTAGGAGTTTCTTGGGCATGGTAGGTTATTATCACAGATTTGTGAAAGAATTCTCATGTATAGCAGCCCCCCTGACGTGACTCACCAAGAAAAATATCAAGTTTGAGTTGAATGAAAAATGTGAAAGCAGTTTTACAAAATTCAAAAGTCAATTGACTACCGCACCAGTGTTGGCTTTACCAAATAGAACAGGTAGGTACACAGTATACAGTGACGCATGCTATCAAGGCTTGAGTTGTGTTTTGATGTAATACGAGAAAGTCATAGCTTACAGGTCTAAATAATTGAAAAACCATAAACAGAATTACCCGCTCATGATTTTGAGCTTGCCACAATTATACACGTCTTGAAAACCTAGCACTATTACTTATATGGAGAGATGTTTGACATCTATATAGATCATAAGAGATTGAAACATATATTTATCCAAAAAGATCTTAACATGCGTCAGAGATGTTGGATAAAACTTTTCAAGGATTATGATTGTAAGATTTTGTACCACTTAAGCAAGACTAATGTGGTGGCAGATGCTCTCAGCAAGAAAAGTGCATGTATATTAGCTCATATAATGATCTCTGAGTACAGAATGATAAAGGTCATGTAGTGGATACAACTCCAAGACTTAGAACGTGCCACATGTCTAACCCACATAATGGTTCAACTCGAGGTAATCTAGAGGATTAAGGAGGCTCAACTGGTTAATTCTACTTTAGCAGCCCTCAGAAAAGATACAAAACTATGTTTGAATCCAAGATTTCTAGTTTCTACTGATGTGTTACTCAAGTTCCAAGACAAGTTGTGTATTTCGAGTGATGTCGATTTAAAAAGAGACATCATGATAGAGACACATAGCTCGAAGTTTACCATACACCAGAAAGTACCAAAAGATTTACTAAAGTATGCAACCCTGATTTTGGTAGAATGAGATTAAGAAGGATATTGCAATTTTTTTAAGGTGTCTTACGTGCCAACAAGTTAAGACTAAACATCAATGCTCAGGTGATCTACTCTAACCATTGTCAATCTTAGAATAGAAATAGGAGTATATCACTTTAAATTTTATAACGGGATTACCCAAGGCACATCCTTGTCATGATGCAATTTGGGAAATAATTGATCAACTCATTAAGTCCTTCCACTTTCTAATCATTAGAATAACCGACCCCTTGGATAAATTAGCTAGAATTTATATTCGAGAGATAGTTAGACTACATGAGGTTCCAGTAACAGTGGTATCAAACAGAGACCTCAGGTTTACCTCTAGGTTTTGGACTAGTTTTCACCAGGCAATGAAGACCAAATTATCACTCGGTATGACTTCTCACCCTCAAACGGACGGACAATCAGAGAGAATTATTCGAATACTATAGGAGATACCTAGGGCTTGTACCTTAGATATCGGGGGAACTGAGATGATCATTTACCCCTGATAGAGTTCGTCAATAACAACAATTACCAAACAAGTATTAGTATGACTCTGTATGAAGCATTATATGGTCGACCCTGTAAATCACCGATCTGTTAGAAAGAAATAGGTGACAGGAAATTATTTGGGCCAAACCTTGTAGAGGATACCACAGCAAAGATTGTCAAGATCAAGAAAAAATTCAAATAGCCTAAAGTAGACAGAAGAGTTATGCGGACACACAAATAAGGGATTTAGAATTTGAGACTGGTGATCAAGTCTTTCTTAATGTCACCTCCCTAAAAGGCATCGCAAGGTTTGGGAAGAGAAACAAGTTGAATCCTAAGTTTATCGAACCGTTCGAAATTATGGACATAATCGGGATGTCTACCTAAAAACTACCATTGCCACCAGAATTATCTAGGGTCCATTATGTCTTCCATATGTCAATGTTGTGCAAGTATAACCTTGATCTTTCACATAGAAAAATCTCATTTGTCAAGGTCTTATGACAGAATCACTCGTAGGAAGAGGCTCCTTGGGAGTTGTAATAAGAGTTCAAGACTAGGTATCTTTATTTGTCCGACTAAGGTTAGCAATTTGGGGGTCCAAATTTTTTTTGGGGGAGGGAGAGTTATAGCATCTTGAGTTTGAAATTTTTTTCTCGAAATAATGAATTTTAATTTTCTTAAATAATAATAATAGTTAAATTTTTTTTTATTTAAAAGATGCAAAAAAATAATTATTAAGAGGAATATATACATTTTGGACACATTTAAAAATAAATTTCAAAAACCAGGATCAAACTATAAATAAAGGGGGCACGTTTGAAAGAAAAATTTAAAAACAGGGGTCAATTTACAAAAAGAGAAAAATGGGCCTCGTGGATGCCCACTCAGGAATGCAGCAAATCGGTGCATGCCGCATGGCGGCCACATTAACATGGGCTCCATACAGGAAGCCTACGCTGGCAATCCGCATGCTAAGAAAATCGGACAGCTCGTGTCCACTCCCGCATCCACGAACTACTTAAATCAATTCCTCGAATAAGCTCGATTGAACGACTCCTATTGCCCCACAAGAACCCGAATGGATGACCCATATTGATTCTCCGAATAAGACCGATCGAATGGCCCTCCTTGCACCATGTTGGCCCAAATGAACAGTTAGGATCAGAGGAAGAGATGTTTAAATACCTCTCTTCAGTCGGCCCTAAAACCTTAGCTGACATAGGGTTACCAGAGAAGAAGAAAAAGAAGGGCGGCCTGGGGAGAGCTTGATGGCTAGAGGAGAGCTCAGTTGTCAGAGAGACACCGACACCACCGTGCTGGACCCAAAAGTGCCTCAGTAAGCCTAAATTTTCTTCCCGTTCTTTCTGTTTCTCTGTCTTTAGCTGCTTAAGCCATTTTCGATGTAGGATAACCTAGAAAAGCCACAAACTGCGAGGGAGGAACGATAGAGCTTGGCTAAGCCACCGCAAAATAGAATGAAAACTGTTGGTAAGGCCATGTTTTCCCCCTCCTTTCTATAAAAAAACCTATTTTCTACGATTTAAACAAATTTCTACCAAGAACCAGCCAAAATTTGTTTGGCTGAGATGGAGAAGTGCCAGAGAATGAGGACCAGGCAGTGAAGCTCGATGCCCTTGCTATCACGCCGGAACCCCAACCCAACCCTCGGTGAATTTTTTCTACATTTTTCATGATTCTTTACATATTTTTTCTAAATTTGACCAAGAAAACCCAAGAAATCCAAGAACCGAAAATCCTTGTAAGTTGTAGTAAAAAAGATGATGTCATGGACACCGACCTAGAGTAAGAATCCCTCATCTTTTTTCCTATTATAGTTAAATTAAATTTTAATCAATAATAAACAAAAAATTATAAATAGTTCTGCGATTCCTTGATGATTAAATACAAGTTACTAATGGAGCTAATAATCGATTTGTTTATGTTCATCACTAGTTAATTCGTGTTGCCTATTCGTTATTTTTATCTTTATTTTTATTTTATTTTAATTGTTCATTTTTATTTCTTTTTTTTTTGCTTTATTTTATCATAGTATATTTCTTTTCAGTTGACCTTATTGTTTACATGATATTTAATTTCACTTGTATTTAATCATTTTATCCCTTAATAAATTTCAGAGCATGAATGTAGAGATCTGGAACTTAAAGAAAAATAAATTCATAAATTAAATGCGGAAGCGATTAATGGAGTTAAGGTTTACATTTCTTACACAATAATTTTGAATGTCTAATAGAGTTACGGAAATATCCCTTTTAAAAGATAAATAGAAATTAAAGAAAAAAAATAAAAAACGAATAACTAAGCATCTTAGGACAACCTTTACTAGCACTTGAAGGGAGTCCGAATAGTGAACTACTCACAACCGTCTCACTGATCGGGATCTGGATTTGGTCCTCTTGATATGAAATAGTTAATGAAAGGGTGAGGTACATTATCCTAGTAAAAATATCACACTAATAAAAAATATAGAAAACTAAAGATTTGTAAAAAAATCAGAAAAATAACTAATGGAGCCTTTGCTTTATTTAAATATATTTAAAACTTAAAGACATTTGTTTAATACTTACCATAACAAGTTTTCCAAAGATAACCTTTGAAGACCTATATCCATATCATTTTTCACTTTCACATATAAGAGAATGAGAAACAATAGCTTTCTTTTCTCATATGCTTACTGGTACCCCTGAGGATCCATAAGGGTGTTCCCCCTACTCTTGAACCCAATATTCAATTTTACAATTGACCGACCGTCCCCATATATCGTCTGATAATAAGCATCAAACATTCTATCGCCTTGATACCCCGTTTGGTATGAAGGTGAACTATATCTCTCAAACCTTTCTGGTAGGAGATTTCCCAGCTTCATCCGACTGAGATAACGTTCACGGTAGGGTTCTCTATGTACTGGGTCTGTCTACCATTTCTTTGGGTAACCCGTAAGTCTTTCACATACAGATTTTCATCAACAAACAACTAACAAACTCATACCAAGATCTCGTATCATATTCACATATCAATTAAACTACATTCATACTGACGGTATATAACTAAAATAACCAGATAAGTTGATAAAATTATTGAACTATAAATTAAGAACATGTGCTATACGAAAATCAAACAAATAAGATAGTACATGAAAATAAATAAAAAATCAAGACAATTATGAACTAACAGGCTCCCACTCCACTAGTAACCTATAATTATTTTTAGAGTTTTTTAATTTTTTACAAAAACACAAAATTATATATTTTTAAGCTTCAATTTACCGTAACAGAGAATAAAATGAGGGATCCTTACCTGGATCGGTATTTTGAAACATTGAGCTGTCTACTACGCCTCTTAACGGGTACCGGATTCTCTGAATTTTTGTTGTGAAATTCAAAACACTAGTCACATACCTAAAAATACCTCAAAAAATCCAAAATCAGTGTCTAAAAACTCATTCCAACCAATTTTGGGGTTCCAAAATGGCACTGCAGTCTTGCACCAGCACCAGCTTTGCCACCCACAGCGGAAATTCGTCTCGACCTAGTCGATTTTTGCTTATTTTGGCTAGTTTTAGTCGATTTTGGCTGTATCCCTATAGAAAAACACGTTAGGGGCCTTGGTTGGCAAGAAAATTACAAAAAAATCGAACTTAACCAGCAGGAGGACCTTCGAATGCGGCGGCTCCGCCGGTCCTCCTTCATGGCTGAGGTTCTTTCTTCAGCTACCCTACACAAAAAATGACAGTGAACACAATAATCAAAAAATTACGTGAAACGAAAATCAAGAAGGGGTTCATCAGAAGAATTTTAGAGTTTTAGCTGCAGCAGCTCTGCCGGGCTTTGTCTGTAGTTTTTTGCTCATTCGCTATCTCTCTTACTCCAATTTGGCCACAGAGTTATTCAGAATCAAATTCCGAGTGAGTAGGAGGAATTTTTACCTTTTTTGGCAGTCGACGGTGGCTTCGGTGCAGTGGCAGTCGACGGTCGGCCTCTTTCTCCATCGTCTGGTTCTTCTTCTCCGGTGGGGGCTGGCGGCTAGGGTTCAGGTTCTCGTGTGATACAAAATATTTATAACTATCCTGCATTGATCTAGACAGTTCATCGTAATCGATCTCATATGTTCGATTGTGCATAAGGAGAAAACAAATCTGGACCGTTCATTACAATTGATCTCCATCGTCCGATCACGCTTAAGAAAAAAACAAATCCGGGCCGTCCACGTGCGCAGGATCGATCCTGGGCCGTCCAATCGTGAGGCATGCAGATCGCCAACGTGGCCTCTCACGTGGCACCAACGTCAGCGCGCTTTGCTATGCGGTGTGCTCTGATTCGTCGAGGTTGCTGACTGTGCGATCCTACATGGCTGAACTTTTTTTATTTGTACTTTGACACCCTATTTCTAATTTTTCTTTCAAAATACCCCCATAACCCAAATTTTTACCTATTTTTTTAAAATTATTTTCAATCTCGTCCCTAATTCATTTTTTCTCAAAATTTTACTTAAATAAAAATAAAATAAATTAATAATTAAAAAATAAAAAATTTGTCTCGAGTTGTTCTTCGGGTCCGGGTATTACAACAAATTTTGTTTTCTTATGTTTTTGAAGTACGGATCTTGCGTGTTATAGGGGTCTAGATATAATAAAAAATATGCATACATAAACTAATTTTGTTGAATAAAAATGGCTTACCAAGTATCATAAGAAGGAGTATATGAACTTGGTACATAGGATGAACCTACCGTAAACATTACCCTCAGCCGTACGGAGCTGAAAAGTCTCATACTAGATGGAATTAGGAGTTTATCAATACACTCATACCAAATGAGGTATTGAGACGGTCTTTAGTTGTGGTGCCAATTAATAAACAGGGTATAGGGACGATCGATTGATTAACAATAAAATGTATGTATCCACGCATAGTGGGAATCCCTATGGACCTCTAACAATACTGGTAGGGAAAAATCAAATAGTAGAGTAGAGATGGGTATGGTAAGTAACCCGACTTTGGGTAATGTGAAGAATCCAACGTTACATGCCTATTGGAATATAAGCTTTGTAATACCCGTGACCGGAATTTAGCTCATGATTAATTTTAACATTTTAAAATGTATAAAATAGATATTTTAGAATTTAATAAATCTTAATTTAATGTGAAATTATGAAAAAATAGGTTATGGATGAAATTGAAAATAATTTTGAGAAAAACATTGTGAAAATTTGAATTCGGATGGTGTTTTTGAAAGAAAAATTAGAAACTAGGGATCAAAATACAAATAAAAAAAATTTGGCCACATAGGACCGACCGGTCAGCTACCTCGATGAATCGGAGCGCGCCGCATGGCAAGACACGCTGACTCAGTGCCACACGGGAGGTCACGTTAGCAATCCACGTGCCCAGCTATCAAATGTACCAGAAGTGATCCCGCGCACGTGGACGGTCTGAATCTGTTTCCCTTTTAGGTGAGATCAGACAGTCAAAATCAAATACGATGAATAGTCCATATTCATTTCTTCCTTAGGCCCGATCGAATGGTCGAGATCAAATACAATGAACGACTCAGATTAACACGAGATTGATACAAATATTTCATATCACACCGAACCTGAACCTTAGTCGCCAACCTCCTGCTGGAGAAGAAGAATCAGTCGGTGGATAAGGGAGCCGACCGCCGACCGCTGCCGCACCGGAGCCACCTCCGACTGCCAAAAAAGGTAAAAATTCTCCTATCAGCTCGAAATTCGATTCCGAGCACCCCTGTGGCTATATCGAAGCAAAATGAACGGCGGGTGAGCTAAAAATCGTGAAAAAAACCTATAACCTCCTCCGATGAGACCCTTTTCGTTTCTCGTTTCATACAATTTTTTCACCATTGTGTTCACCATTATATTTTTTACAGGTTGACAGAAGAAAAAATCACAGCCGCGAAGGTGAGCCGGCGAAGCCACCGTACTCACCACTACCGATAGGTTTCTATTTTTTGATTTTTTTATTCAGCCAATCAAGGCTCCTAACGTGTTTTTTTTATAGGGATATGTATAAAGGCTGCCAAAACTGGCCAAAACTGACTGAAAACGGCTAGGTAAAGGCAAACTGTCGTAGCAGGCGTTGGTGCCATTACTGGAGCACGGCGGTGCTGCCGTGCCAGAACCCCAAAATTGGCCGGAAAGAATTTTTAACACTGATTGAATTTTTGGAGTATTGTTAGACACATGAAGCGTATTTTAATCTCTACAATAAAATTTAAAAAACTCGGGGACCGCCAGTAGGCGTAATAGAAAGTTCAGTGTTTCGGACACCGATTCGGGTAAGAATCTCTCACCTTATTTTCTGTTATATAATTGAAGCTCAATAATCAATAATATGGTATTTTGTGATATTTAGAAAATTTTAAAAATAATTACATGTCACTAATGGAGCTAGAACCGGTTATTTATTTATTTGTCATGTTTAACTGATTATTTAAGTTTACAGCTTTAAATACATGATAATATATTTGAATAGTTAAATGATTCAGTTGTACTTTCTTGATGCATATATCGCTTGTCTTGCATGATTTACGGTTAATTTGTAGAATTTAAAAATGATACGCAAATGGAAAATTGCTTGGTTATGTGAATTAATGAATGGTTGTCTTACTGGATATCTTGGGAGATGGTGGACGGACCGGATACATAAGGAACCCTACCGTGAACATTATTTCATACCGGACGGGGTATTGATTGACGTTATTTTTTGCGTTCATACCGGATGGAGTATGAGGACAACCCAATTCACCATCATACCGGACGGGGTATCGAGTGATGGTATTTTTGGCACCCATACCGGACGGAGTATGAGGATGGTCAGTTAGTTGACAAGTTTAGATATTAGGTTCACGTGTAGTGGGACACTCCTATGGACCCCTAGAGATACCAGTAAACAAAATAAAAAAAGAAAAGTTATTGTTCTTGCTCACTTGAATATGAGATCATAATGTTATTTGAGTTATTATCCCTATAGATCGATTTTAAAAATCTTGCAATGGTAAGTATATAATAAATGATTTTCTTTATGATAAATGAATTTACTTAAATTAAGAGGACTATTGGTTATTTTTATGATTTTTACCAACCTTTCGGTTCTTATATCGGTGAGTAGTGTGATATTCTTATTGGGATAGTGTAGCTCACCTCCTCCCCTATTAACTATTTCAGATTAAGAAGACCAATATCCAGATCCTGATCAGCATGAGAGCTGTGAGTAGGTGTAACGGCCCCAGAAATTTAAAATGAAATGTATATTAAAAATATCAAATGCGGAAGCGAAGTCAAAAATTCGATTAACATCCCTTACACTAAAACCAAAAATGTGCTCACAAAATATAAAAGATCAAACTACCTAAAGGAGAAACTTGAAAGTAAAAGCTACGAATATGACTATGGAGTCTTTAGGCATCCCCTTCGTCGTCCTCCTGCGGAACCGGCTCGGGAACGATGTCTTCCTGATCTGAAATGGTTAAATAAGGAATGAGCTACACCAGCCCAATAAAGATATCACGATATCTCACCGTCACGGAGGTAAAGGTGGGTAGAAAACACAAAAAGACCAATGGAGAATAATTTACAACAAATTCTTTTATCAATAATAAATCCTTCACCATCCACTTACCTCGGTGAAATCCATAAAACAGTATACGAAAGCAATAACATCATCATCATCATGAAATCATATATGAACTGTATAACATAATACTTATCAAGCCTTTTGTGATTCAATTGTTACACAACATATTTTCCTCATTTACCAGCCCACTAGTATCCATGGGGATCCATAGGGGTCCCGCTACCCGTTAACCCTTAACACTTGAAATCATATTCCAGGGCCGTCCCCATACCCCGTCCGGTATGGGCGCCAAAACTATAAACCTCATTACCCCGTCCGGTATGGGCGCCAAAACTATAAACCTCATTACCCCGTCCGGTATGAGGGTGAAATGGGCCGTTCCCATACCCCGTCCGGTATGGGCACCAAAACACATAAGATCTCCATACCCCGTCCGGTATGGGAGACCACAATCCCGGTAGGGTTCCCTACGGACCTGGTCCGTCCACCATCTCCCAGGATATCTAGTCAGGCTGACCACATTATACAATTACCCATTTACATAATCTTTCATTCTCTTTTCCCTCAGTCAGCATCATCAATCCACATACAAACAAGCAAAACGGTAATTTATGCCAAACAGACAACATACAGCATCAATATCCCAGTCATTCAATGCATGATCAGTAAAACAGTAAAATATGCACACGAAACTATAAAATGAAAACATCAAACCTCATGCTGCATTTAAAACTGTAAACAGGCCAAACAACAGTTAACCGACAAACACACTAGACTCGGGCTCCATTAGCGACTGTAAGCAATTTCACACATTCGTTGATTCAAGAAATACAGTTTTATCATTATTGAACTTTAATACCGTGATAGAAAATAGGGTGAGGGGTCCTTACTTGTTTCGGGGTCCGAACACGGCTTCACAGTGCGCCTACGGGCTGTCCCTAATTTTCCCTGAATTTTTCACGGGGAACTGAAACGCACTACTGGTACCTGCACGTGTTTCAAAAAATCCCAAATTAGACCCCGGGCCCCTTTAGGCCAATATCGCAATTCCGGCACGGCGGCTCCGCCGTGCTCCAGCGACGGCGATTTGCCTCGGGTTGGCCATTTTCGGCCGAATTCGGCCACACTCGCATTGGTCCCTGCGATAAAACAACCCTAGGACCCTCAGGGGGCCAAAAAATTACGGGAAACCGAAGCTTACCGGCGGCGGTGCTCTCAGGTGCGGCGGCTCTCCGGCGAAGTTCGTGTTTTGGTGATTCGGCTCTGGTCAACCTGTAGAGAAAAGAATGGTGATCACGGTGATATAAAAATTGCATCAAACGGAGGCCGGGAAGGGCCTCATCGGAGGCAAAAACTGAGAAGGGGCGCGGCTGGGATTTTGGCTCCGATTTGGCCACAGGGGAAATCAGCGTGGAAAAATGAGTCGGGAGTATGAAATTTACCTCGATTGGCGGTCAGAAATCTCCCCGGTGCGGCGGCGGGTGGCGGCGGCCGGCTTTTGGTTCGTTTTCTCCCGCGAGGGCAGGCGGCTAGGGTTTTGTGGTCTGGTGTGGGGGTTCTATTTATACCCTTTTGCCTTTTGATCTCAGCTGTCCATTTTGATTTAATATGAGTCGTCCGTTTTTTATTGAATCTGGGTCGTCCGTGCGATTGCATCTGGGCCGTCTGATCGCACGCTTGATCTGGGCCGTCCGATCGCGCATACACGGATTGCCAACGTGGCCCGTCCTGTGTAACAGCCCCGGTAATTCAACATGGAAATTATATTATAAATATTAAATGCGGAAGCGAGATCAAAATTTTGGTTAACATCCCTTACACAGAAACCCAAAAACGTACTTAAAATATAAAAGATTAAACTAACTAAGAGAGAAACTCGAAAATAAAACTATGAGTGTGACTACAGAGTCTCTAGACATCCCCTTCGTCGTCCTCCTGCGGAACGGGCTCGGGAACCATGTCTTCCTGATCTGAAATGGTTAAATAAGGAGTGAGCTACACTAGCCCAGTAAGAACATCACGATATCTCACCGTCACGGAGGTAAAAGTGGGTAGAAAAACACAAAAGACCAATGGAGCATGATTTGCAACAAATCCTTTTATTTATGATAAAACCTTTACCATCCACTTACCTCGGTGGAATTCATGAAACAATATAAGAAAACAATAACATTATCACAATCATGGAATAATATAAGCTGTAAAACATAGCACTTATCACGCCTTTTATAATTCAATCATTATACAACATATCCTTTTCTCATTTACCAGCCTACTAGTATCCATGGGGGTCCCTAGGGGTCCCGCTACCCGTTAACCTTTAACATTCATAATCAGTTTCCAGGGCCGTCCCCATACCCCGTCCGGTATGGGCGCCAAAACCATAAACCTCAATACCCCGTCCGGTATGAGGGTGAAACGGGCCGTCCCCATACCCCGTCCGGTATGGGCGCCAAAACCATAAGATCTCCATACCCCGTCCGGCATGTGAGACCACAATCCCGGTAGGGTTCCCTACGGACCCGGTCCGTCCACCATCTCCCAGGATATCTAGTCAGGCTGACCCCATCATACAATTATCAGTCTACACAATGTTTCATTTTCCTTTTCCTCAATAAGCATCATCAATTCACATTTAAACAAGCAAATCGTAATTCATGCCGAACAGACAACATACAGTATCAGTTCTTCAGTCATTCAACCCATAATTAATAAAACAGTAATATATGCACTCGAAACTATAAAATGAACACATCAAACCCCATAATGCATTTAAAGCTGTAAAACAGGCCAAATAACAGTAAATCATCAATCACACTAGACTCGGGCTCCATTAGCAACCTTAAGCAATTTCACACATGTGTTAATTCAAGAAATACCGTTTTATTATTTTGAACTTTAATACCGTGATAGGAAATAGGGTGAGGGGTCCTTACTCGTTTTCGGGGTCCGAACACGGCTTTGCAGTGCGCTTGCAGGCTATCCCTAATTTTTCCCTGAATTTTCCTCGGGGAACTGAAACGCACTACTGGTACCTGCACGTGTTCCAAAAAAAAATCCCAAATTAGGCCCAGGGCCCCTTTCGGCCCAAATCGCAACTCCAGCACGGCGGCTCCGCCGTGCTCCGGCGAC